>NC_056729.1:577695291-577885291 GCF_019279795.1 Protopterus annectens
TTCATATTCAAGTTATTTTTAAGGAGAGCTAAACTGTCGGCCAAAAGGCATGTTTGTTTCATTCCTGTCAATATCTAGATTTGCTATCTGAAAACAAAACACATTTCTAATTTCTGTTTTTTCTCTGTCTACTTAAAGGCATGTATTATTAGCATTATATGACTGTTAGTAATTGTCAAAGTTATTGCTTTTCTGTTTTAATCATAGTATTTAGCTGATTCTATCCACACCTTCATTTATGCAAATTACTTTTGGAGGGGGACTATTTCTAAATTGTAATGTGGTGTTTCTTTTTTTTATAGTATTGTAGAATCTGTTCATAGTTCTGTGTCTGAAATAGGTTTACTGTGAAGCCTACCCACTTTTTTTACATATATATGTAATAATAATAACAAAATGCAATGCAATAAAATAAAATAAAAAAAATAAAAATAAAAAAGACCCAGCCAACTAAGAGTCTTCACTATGTAATACTTTAAACCTCGTGTAGTGGAGGTCCACGTGTTTATCCACTTTTTCCAGCCAAGCTAGAACTTCCCATGAGTGACCTCACAAACCTCCTGTAACAGAGGCACATGGGATATATGCAAATGACCCTTATGAACATCAGGTGTTTCAGCTATATGGTGATTCTGATTGCCCATGACTTTTACATTTGAAGCCGTTTTAATGGAAAATTTCAGGCCAATAAAGCCAAACCCCACTAGCTATGGATATGAATATTTCAGCCTTGTTATGACTTCATCAGCATAGCATAAGCAGAGTGTTTGACTAAGCATAAGAAACACAGGGTTGTTTGACTAAGCATAAAAAACACAGGGTTGTTATGGTAATGGACATCAGCTGGGTATAACAACCCTGTGTTTCTTATGCTTAGTCAAACACTCTGCTTATGCTATGCTGATGAAGTCATAACAAGGCTGAAATATTCATATCCATAGCTAGTGGGGTTTGGCTTTATTGGCCTGAAATTGTCCATTAAAACATATCCCATGTGCTTCTGTTACAGGAGGTTTGGGAGGTCACTCATTGAAAGTTGTAGCTTGGCTGGAGTTTTCAATTAGATTTTTCTTATTGTTTTTTCAGTGTGACCTTCTAACTCTTTGTTTTTATTTGTTAGTTGGGATATTTTGCAGTCACCCTAATGGTAATGGACATCAGCTGGGTATAACAACCCTGTGTTTCTTATGCTTAGTCAACACTTTCCATCTTACCTCTCCACTTTAAAGTGTTAGATGTTATATCCATTGGTTTCGGAGGGGTTGATGTGAGGGGTAAGACAAAAAGTGCTGCGTCTAGGTGGATTGTCAGGCTTAGAGCAGATGTATCCCCTGGGCTGAATGAGAAGGTGTCTTTCAGACCCTTCTTTAAGTCCAGGAGATTGAAGTGAGCACACTTGGTTCAGCTCGATCGTATTTAACTGTTTGATCATGTGCTTATTTATTGTGTATATAACACATTTTTAGACTTTTATTCCACTTGTCATGTTTTGATATTTTGTTGTTGAAACATTAGGTTTTATGTGATGTACCTTTAAGAATTTTGTAATGTTTTTGGCGCCATTTTCTGTTTATCAAGAGGATCTATGATGTAATTGTATGGTCTGAAGAAGCCTATTCAGGTGAGAGCAGTTACCACGTTCTCTTTGTTGCAATAAACCAGCGTTTTTTATTATCTGCCTTGTGGACGCTTGTTTCATTGCATTATCTTTTGATTTACATCTTCCTGCCCTGCATCACTACTGTACCGTTTATGTTGTATATTACACTTGGATTGTGTTTGGTACAGGGAGCGCTTACCTTTTGGGGAGTGATATTTACTGGATTTTTCTTTATAAACTATTAGTTGATGTGATACAGATATCAGATTCCTGTAAATAGCAGCTGATATGTGATGTCAGCTGAACCCTTGGGGCTATGTCATACTTTTTTTTAGGAACAAAAACACACTGTGGCACAGACCTCTGTCTTAGACCTCCTTGGTAATATTTTAAGCTCCTAAAACACATTCCAAATATAGAAGAGCGAAGAAATACTCACTCCAGATCAGCAAAACTTGTGTGAAGTTAGGGAACAGTAAAAAATATTAATAGTTCTGTGGTATTACTTTATGAATGCATTACTATTTGGTTTTTAGTGTATTCATAGATATGTTTCAGCCACATAAAACTGGTGTGTAATATCACTTTTAGTTAGTGGATCTGCTTTCTATGACTGGCTGAACATTGAATGCTACTGTCAACCACAGATACAAAGTCATCCAACATCTGATCAATGTAAAAGGTATGCAAGTGTCTGGATACATTTTCTGCCTCAGTCTGAAGAAGTTCCTTGTTTGAAATGAAAGCTATAACTGAGATTATTAAACTTGTTCATATTATGATTATTCTATTTCATTTTCGACAGCACCTTAAATCCAATTAAAACTCTTGTCTGATTAAAGCCAAACACTACAAGTCATGTATGTGCAACACACTCACACACATCTATATATATATATATATATGTATATATATATATATATATATATATATATATATATATATATATATATAGGTATATACATATATATATACATATATATATATATATATATATATATATATATATATATATATATATAGATATATACACACACACACACACACACACATATATATATATATATATATATATATATGTACATATATAAATTACCCCAGGTCAGCTAACTATACTTCTATTGAGACAAATATTAAACAGAATACTGTATTGTAAATGCAGTATCTTGACATTTCAGTTTATTTTGTGCAAAAAAAAATATATAGTGTTCTGAAATTCAGAGTTAGCTTTCTCTTGTTTGAAGCTAGTAAGATGCCAACAGGTTTTTGTGTTGTATTTCTCTAATTCTGGGGAATACTGACAGCTGTAGAATAGTGAAATGTCCGAACGCTGCTACAGTAGACACTCAACTGCCTCAGCACAATTTACTGATACTGTAGTTTTAAAAGATGTTCCCTTAAACATAACAGTGACACCAAAAAAAAAAAAAACAGTAAAAGTCCTGTAGTAGAGTATTTAGAACAACATGTCTTTAGGATCTTATTTTTTTTCCTCTGCACAAATATATGGGGGGGGGGAGGTTGACAAACTCAAAGATATTATTGAGCTTTCTTCTGGAAGCACTGCTAGCTTCACTGATCACCCTGCAGGCTCCGATAACATTTAGAATTTCAAATCATCCAAACCATTTGTAGCAACATTCACTATTTGGTACCTAATGATCCTGTCTGGCTTTGAACACCAGCTTATTTAGTGTTATTAAATGACATGAAACTGCTGAAGTGTGTCATTCCTCACATTACAGAAAAATCCAGAAGTAAGTATAAGCTTTGTTGTCTGTAACTCTTCTGCAGGGCTACTACTTCATGGCTGCACCATTATAAGTCTGATATAGTTATCATCAAGAATGCTGTGTACATCTAGGTAGTAGAAAGACCCTGGCTAAATTATACATATCCATGTCAATTATGCATATGTCAGCAAATGATTAAATGAGATGCCCTCTTTCCATCTGTAAATTCATATCACTAGCATGTGCAAAAAACACAGCAGCTGATAATATTAATCAGCATACTTTTAAATAATGTATGGCAAGTAAATAAGTACAAAATTATGCAAAATATGGTAATATAGTCACCCCCTGATGAAAAATATTATAGTCTTCCAGTTGTTGTTGTGATGAAATTGGCAGCTCACTGAGTATGTTCAGTGGGTAAACTAGTTTCTGGATAAACTTTGAAATCAGAATATATATTGTTTTATATAAACAGGTTTAGCTTGAGAAATGTTATTCAAAGATCCAATTCCTAGAAGCTAAACTAAGTAGACAACTTCCCCTTACAGGCTCAAAAACCAGAAATACATTATCCCCACACTGAAACCCCCAAAAGTAAACTCCATTGTACAAACCACTGCTTCTCTATGCTAGATATACAACTCAGGCAAAGCATTCTGCCACAAGTAAATTTAGGGCAAGGTGAAATATAGTCAACTAAAAGCCCACCTCCTATCATCAGCAAAATATCATTGTGTCTGCTCCAGTCACATTACCTAAACTGAGCTTTACCACTTTGTTTCTCCAATTAGTAACTCTTTTACTCCCCTGCATATGGCATGTTCTTTTGTATAAATCTGCCCTTTACACACAAATAATATTTTGTGTAATATTTCTTCTCCTTTCAGCTACTCACAAACTCGTAATATGCTTTACCCCACTCAATCATCCTATCATCTCCACTTTGGCAACACATAGCTATAAATATCACATGACATCTCACTTTCTAAATGATATTTTGCTTGATATTGTAAACAATGTATATTACAGTTGGATGTGCCCTGGGATTTTCTTTAGGCTCCTGCTGTCCCTCACTAAACGTAATTCTTACTTCCTCTGTATTCAAGGGCATAGACTGAATCTGGAAATCTGTTATCACTGCTCTACCCTGATGAACAAATTTTAAATAAATAAGTTAATAAAGTAAAATAAGTAAATTATAGAGGCTAGATGTGTTTCTTTGTCTTACAGATAAAACTATAAACTGACAGTGATCTCAAAGGTGAATGGAATATTGTCAATGGCAACAACTGGGTGAATAGTGCTGACGTTTTTATATATGCCATTGTATTTATCTTTATTTTATTTTGTTTATTTAAAGAGTGGTCTATATCATTAATTTCTCCATGAACATGACAAAGCAGACATATATTTTGCACTGTTTTTTTCTTCTCTTTTCAATCGCTCAAGTTGCAAGATCTGATATATAAAACTTTGCACCCACTAGAACTATATGTATGTTTCTAGATTCTGAGTCTTGTGGAAGATAAAGGATGTAACTGGTATATTGTTGTGGCCAACATCATCATCCTGTGCTAGTAAGGAAAAGTACTTAGAGGTGGGCCAGATGAGTCTGTATAGAAATAAGTAAGAGATATGCTAGGATGCATCTTTCCTGAAGCTGATGTTCTGTTGATAATTTATGTAAAATTTAGACTTTTTCTAGATTTCTGAATTACGTTGCAACCATATTTTGTTGGCTCAGTTCTTAGGCTGTGATAGAAATCGGTATTGTCCATCCTCTCTCAGTCATGCCACTTATTAGTACTGTGTGCATGCTAACTTTATAGTTTTACCTTCTTCTGCACTGGCTTTTTCTGATTCAGTCTCATCTAAAGAGGATATGTTACTCAGTATGGGTGTCAATCTTATGTGCTTATTTATACTAAATTCTGCCCTGCACTCAGGTGGTAATTTAAAATTTCATTTTTATTTGTTTTGTAGGTGCATATGGAATGGTGGTCATAGGGCTCATGTGATCCTTAGAGGTCACAGGGGTCTCTATACATTCCTATACTCTACTCAGACAGAGATATTTTACCTGTACCCTTATTGAGTTTTTGCAATGGCCTTTAAAATTAATCATGTAAGACTAGCACACACATTATTAATGGCATAGTCACAATGATGTTGCTAAGGAATACATTAATTTAACCATGTCTTACATAATATATCCGACTGAAATTATTTTTAAAATTTGTACAAATAATTTATTGTTTCACATATATGTTGGAGGAGGTAAGATGTAGGATTTAAGCTTTACCTCTGCCTGCAGAGGAATGCAGGCTGTAGTAATTATAAGCTGAAAATCAGACTTTTTTTACACAAACATTACATGACTTTTGACTGATAACTTATTAAACGTTTTAGGGCATACTTAGACTTTTGTAAAACTGGAGCTTTTCCGTTTTGTACACACCTGTCGGATATTGTTGTTTCAGTCAGTTATTTTCCCTCTTGTCTTGCAGACACAAAATATAAGCATTTTGTGCCAGTATTAAAATGTGTTATATTAGTGTAGCTATGTCAGTGGAAGAGTACTGGAGATGGTGCAATGAACCTCTGTCTGTTTATATAGAGAAAATGTTAAGACTGATATTCAACAATAATAAATATATTCTAAGGGACACAAAACAGTTCTTAAATGATTTATATAAATTCTTAAATGAGATATCTCTGGATCCTAGAAATTTGTTATTCGTCACACTTGACGTACAGTCCCTGTTCACTGCGATACCTAATGTGAAGGGCATTGATATGCTGAGATGTTATTTAGTAGAGCAAGGATCTTCAACTCACAGTTCTATAGACATAGCATGTTTGGTGATGGAACTAATACTTGAAAACAATGTGTTTTAATTTGAGCAGGAATTATATTTGCAAAAGGAAGGTGTTGTGATGGGTATGTCCACAGTGAATAGTTATGCAAATTTAGTGATGGCTAAATGGGAAAACAATACATTTTAGGGACCTGTAGATGTAAACAAGTTATTTTTTTTTACAAATACTTTGTAGATGACTTGTTTCTATTATAGTATGGCTCTGAATGTGAATTGTCTTTTTTGACCACCTAAATGGAAGTGCATCCTTCCTGAGGTTTGATATGTTTACCTCATGGAGTGAATTTAATTATCTTGATGTAAAACTTTACAAAAAAGCTGATAACACAGTTTGCACTACAATTTATAGGAAAGGATGTCATAGAAATAATTTATTGTATAGGACCAGCATGCATCCCAATAACATTTTCAAGAACATAGTGAAAGGACAAGGGTGCAGGATGTCGAGGCTTAATCCTGATGATGGAAAATTTGAGGTTGATTTAAATGACTTAAAAGTTAGATTGAGGGAAAGGGGTTATAAGAACCAAGATATAGAAGGGTCACTTTCAGATATTAATGTCCACAGACATACTACAACAAGACCATACTTCTCCCAAGAGATGCCACCCACAAACATTTCTGTTAAGCCCATCTGTGATACCATACGCATGCCTATATTTTTGGAAACAACGCTAACATTATAATAGATGTTGTGAAGAAAAACTGGCCAATACTAACTAGTGACATGACCATTATGAATATTGTAAGAGACAAACCTAAGTTCTCTTTTAAGAATAAGAGAAATTTGAAATGTATGCTTTGCTATCCTAAAGATATGACCACAGATCAACAGAGGGGGGTTACAGTTCCTTGCAGTAAATGCAGGTTTTGCAGATATATTGATTCCACTGGGGAGTTTATATACCCAGGTTTTTACAAAGTTTATAAATTGAATACAGCAGTTAGTTGTGACACATTTGATGTGGTTTATTTATCAGTTTGCTCTTGCAGTATGTTTTATGTAGGCAAAACCAACAGACATTTCAAAAATAGAATAAGAGCGCATATATATGATATAAAGAAAGGACATCTTAATAATGCATTAGCCAAGCATATACACATGTCTGGGTATACACATACATTCAAGTTTTTAGTTATGGAGAGAGTATCAGCTGGTTATAGAGGGGGGTATAGAGAATAAAACCGAGGTATCTGAAGTAAAATGGATTATCAGACTGTGGGCTGATGCTGGTTTTAACCTCAATGATAAGGTGCCCCTTAAACCTCTCCTGAAAGATGAACATTTGTATAAATAATATTATATGACTTGATACTATATATATATATATATATATATATATATATATATATATATATATATATATATATATGTATATATATATATATATATATATATATATATATATATATATATATATATACATACACACACACACACACATATACAAAATACCTTGTGCTGTTACTTTAAATGCCAATTGAGAGAATAATGTATTCAGAGGGAATTTTTCTGATTGGTTGTTGGTTTAATGCTGTGTATTATTTAAAGCATAAGTATGAGTTAAAACATTTGAACATCTGATGAAGCAGTGTCTGAACTGTGAAAGCACTTATGTGATCATTTTAATAAAAGTTTTTTATACCGCCTCATTGCTTGATTTACTTTTATGGTTTTTTTGGACATATGACAGAAGAATGCCAAAGAAGCTGAAAAGTAAAGTGTACAAAACAGTAGTGTGACCACTACTGCTGTATGACATGGAAACCTGGGGAGTAAAGGCAGAGCAGTTGTGGAAGCTAGAGGTGATTTAGATGAAATGTCTGAGATGTATGGTATGGTGCACACTGTGAGACAGATGAAGAAATAAGGACATAAGAGCAGAAGCAAAATTAGCTCAGAATGCAGAAAAGGTCAAAATAGATTACGGTGGTTTGGGCACAAGTGCACAAAAGCAGAAGACAATCAGAAGAAGATGATTTGGAACAGACAGGAAGGAGGCAAGAGGAAACAATGGCACGCAGCAAAGAGGTGGATAGACTGTGTGGGAGAAGACGTGCAACAGTAAGGCAAGAGTAGTGAAAAAGGCAGACGAGTGGCATTGAACAGAGAGCCCCATGAAAAAAATGGGAAGAAAGGGATTGATGATAATGACCTAAGTAGGCCTGCTTGACCCTAATGTTTGCCATACTCTGAGACATCACAAATCTCCTTGACACTTAATGCTCCACTGCCAATACACCCTTCCTCCTATGCCCATGAAGGACTTTGCATAACCTCCCAAAACAAAAAGAAACCCCCAGCCATAAACCAGAATGACACAAACAGTTTGCCTACTCACCAGAGTCATTGGCTAATTATTAAATATGCACTCACTGACATCTTATTGCCTGATTCACTAGGTATCCATCACCACATTCCTGAAACCAGCCATCCCAAATGAACAACAGTTACACCACAAAGCTCACTCCAAAGCTTTAAAGGAGCCCTATAAATGCCCCACCCCAACCCTCAGCTGCCCAACTTCTCTTCTTGCAGACTTAACAGAAGCCAACCATATAATTTTTTTAATATTTTTATTATAAACATCCCTGAGGGAAAATGGAACAGCATGCCATCCAGCCATCAAAACTGATCTCCCTATCAAGCTCAGCAGCTGTTGCATACCTCCCACCATTCCATTCAACTGTCCAGATTCTCCCAAAATTGTGAATAGATTTGGTCTACTCCTCATAATAACTCTGGTGTTCTGGCAAAAGCATTACTGGCTAATGTCCCTAAAACACAAAATATGTGCAAGCCTCAGATCTTGTATGCTTCAAAAATGCATGTAACATTAATCCTGTACTTCTAGTACCTCACTGCTTGCACTGCCCCTAAACAAAAGGATCCCTGCAAGTTCCAACTTCCCATCCTGAAGAAAATGTATGCTAGCAACAAATTGTACCTTGCTAGGAAATATAAGATCCTTACATAACTACACTTAACGTGGGCCTTCGCCTCCCAACCCGCCATTAAAGCAGGCTTATCCTGGCACTTTTGCTAAAAAGCTACAAGACATGCCTCACCCAAAACCAACCCCTTACCTTACTTTCCTTCATGTTCGCTGTATTTTGGTACATTCATTGCACCGCTTTCCCTTATTCTCTGTTTTTATTATTGTGAAAACATATGGCATCACTCTGGACCAACTGCTGCCATGGCAACAAAAAATACTCCCCTCTCCACTGATGTCACATATCAACATGTTGTACCTAAGCAGGTTTCTGTAACCCCACCCCCTGCCTCCAGAGTGCTGAGATGTAGCACCACAGAAAGAGTCCAAAAACAACAGGGTTAAGTAAGTTGTCCTGGCTCACACCACTCCATGCCACAAACCATAACTCTGTTCTTTCTTTTTATTTTATTATATCTAGGTTTTTACTCATTTTCTTTGGTTCTAAGTAAACACAACTAAAGTATGAGGTACATTGATACAAACTATTTATGGCTGTAAGTTTCTGTTTTATGTTCACCAAAATGCTGGAGAACAGCTGACTGTGTTCCTACCTCCCTGCCTAATGCTAGTAATAGAGACAATGAACAAGACATGCCATCTTATATCCAAGTATTCCAGAAAAACAATCTTCCACCAATAAAATAAAATGAAGCATTCTTAATAAAACTAAACATTTTGTACGGGATAGCCCATGTTTCCTCTGATTTTATTATTATCATTGCTCAAATACTATGTATATAAAGGTTCACTCTATAGCAAGACCTGTCAATGAAAGTATGCTTTGCTTTTGTTTGTCTTTTAAACAGAATAAAAGCAGATATTAAATTACTGTATATCTTACCCACACCTTGAACTAACCCTTTACCAGACCCTACAAAGATTCCTGGTCACTTGTATATGGCTCGCTGCTGTGCTTCAAACCATGCTAAAAGAGGTCTGGCTAAGCCTGCCCTAACCCATATAAACCCGACACCCTCAACCATCTACCTCACTTCCTGTCCTAACCAACCCCTCATTTCCTCCTAAAATTAACCCTGTCTACTCCTACATAATTCTACTAGTGCACACCTATTCAGGATCACAACACTAACCCAACCAGCTGAGGTGTCCTAGAACAAATGAGTTTGCAAGCCAACTATATCTCCCATAACTTACGAGGATGTTGTTCACCACTCCTGTGTATTTTATAAGCTCTAAATGAACTTACCCCTTTTGCAAGTATTTTTGTCATTTCTAAGTAATCTGCTATCTACTGAGGGTTTGTTTGTCTATTCCCTACAGCCCAGTATGATCATTGACATCAGTATTATCTGTAGTTAGATGTTTGGTTATACTTTATTGAACAGGTGAGTATGAGCACACCTACTTGGTGCTTCACGTAGTGAGTCAGTGGTAACCTTAGAGCTGACTTTTTTCTTGGGGTCAGCTGATTAGGGATGTGTATGAAGCAGGTTAGAATCCTCCTGTTTTTATATTTTTTGGAATTCAAGCCTTCAGATATTTGTGTAAAATTCTTGCATGCATAATTCAGATTTGTGCCTGCTGTTTCGGAAAGTGTTATCCTCTGTGTATTATTGGGCCTAGAATTCATAACCATTTTGTTGTTATTGACTGAGTGCTACCTTTATGTTCCTTAGTAAAAGAAAAAGCAAAACTATAAATAATAAAAATATTTTTAGTGGACTTTAACAGTGCCAGTTTAGGATGGTCAAGCTACTGTTCTATTAAAATGTCTACCAACATTTTATTAGATTTACTTGCTAAAATAACTTAGAACAGATAGCTTCAGAACCAAACTGGGCAATAATACTATATTCAGAAATATGGGGTCTGCCTATCACTTCAAAGAAATTATTTCCTACAGTGTGGACTAAGGCCATGGCATCACCATGTTTAGTTTTAGACTAACCCATTAACAGCTTTTGATCTCATGGATGTTTAGATGACATGACAAAATTAATTGTACATTAGCAGTTAAAATAGCTATCTATTATTTAACATGGACTTTAAAAAAATTGGTAGTAGAGGAGTTCAGTAACATAAATGAAAATTCATATCACTGCAGTACGATACTGGTATACAATGAAATGGTGAAAAAGCAATACAAAAAATAAAACTACAAACACACACACACATATATGTATATGTATGGGTTCTTGTTATTCAATTGGCAGTACGATTATCGAGTGTTGAAAGATCAAAGAAAACTTCTCATTTTACATATCTGGATGGGAGGAGGAAATCTAAAGCAAAAAAAAAAAAACAGTTCTTCTATAGGACTGCTCCAATTTGCAAGCTTCAAACTACCCACTCTGCATACAGATATTTTTTGTATATTTCTTCAAAGCAGCCTTATTTCTTTAGATCGCTGCTTTGTTGAAACATGTTTATCCTGAAGGAGATTGCAGTGCAATGTGAAATTAAATTTTTGAAGAAAAATAAGAGCAAAACTGATAACACCAAGAAGAGTAGTTCCAGAACCGCAAAGTGAAGACAATAGTTCGTAAAAAAGGTAAGTCCTTTATTAGTTGCCAAGTGGTAAAAATCCAAAGACAGTTGGTACAAAGCAGCAAAATCAGACCAAATGGTAAAAATCCAAAGTCAGTAGGTACAAAACAGCAAAATCAGACAAGCGCTTTCGCTTGGAAAATGCCAGGCTTTTTCAAGTCAAAACAGTTGCCTGCAGTGAGGCAACTGTTTAATGAGGATGTTAATTAGTCACATGTTTGGTTAGAGCTGAGTTGCATTAAGAAACAATTGAGACTGTTTTGAGCAAATGAACAGCCAAATAATAAAATGAAACATTAAAATGTGCATAGGTTAAATTGACATCAATTTAACCTATGCACATTTTAATGTTTCATTTTATTATTTGGCTGTTCATTTGCTCAAAACAGTCTCAATTGTTTCTTAATGCAACTCAGCTCTAACCAAACATGTGACTAATTAACATCCTCATTTAAACAGTTGCCTCACTGCAGGCAACTGTTTTTGACTTGAAAAAGCTTGGCATTTTCCAAGAAAGCTTTGTCTGATTTTGCTGTTTTGTACCTACTGACTTTGGATTTTTACCATTTGGTCTGATTTTGCTGCTTTGTACCAACTGTCTTTGGATTTTTACCACTTGGCAACTAATAAAGGACTTACCTTTTTTACGAACTATTGTCTTCACTTTGCGGTTCTGGAACTACTCTTCTTGGTGAAATTAAATTTTACTTTTTTGTTTTCTCCACTGTTTTTTTCTTCCAGAATTGGGGAGGAGGATTTGGTTATGCCTACTGAAATCATGATATATTGCTTTGTACAGACTCGAAGATGAAATACTGTGGATTAAGGATGCTTCAGACATGGTCAAATGTTTACTTGATTAACCATCAAATGATTGAGCCCCATTTGTTATGTTTGTTTTATCATTTGGGTCTGCAAGGAGGGCAGGAGTTGTCCCCTCTGTAGAACCCATGTTGAAGCATTTTCTGGTGGTTGTGGTCACCTTCTGCATGGAAATCAAAAAAATAACCAGCCAGGTTTCCAAACACATTTTAATGACACTCTGACGTCATGGCCAAAGCCTTCAAGGAGTAAAATGTGACAAAAAACATTTGCCTTAAATACACATGTATTAAAACAATTAACACCCAATTACATACTTAAATGAGAAATCTCCAATTACACTCTTTATGGGCTAAGGTATCAAACTTTAAAATATAAACAGATTCTTTAAATAACAGTTGCTTCTTTATAAGCACTTTATCAAACTGGAAAACACATATATTTTCCAATATTTATTTATTCTTATTTATTTTATTTTACATTTGTTGACCAGGATTGTCCGACTGAGCTGTAAAGCCCTTTTTTTTTCAGCGGAGGCCCGGGGAGAAAAGCTCCAACATATTATACAATTTTTATTATAAATTAGCATTAAACAGCAATGTTACAGGATTATTACAAGGCATTAAGGAGCAATACAATGTTATACAGTGTCAATAATCAGGTGTATAGCATAACTATTTCAAGATGTATAAAAAGAAATATGTCATTAAGATGAGTATAGTTTTTGGGGTAAGTGGTTAAAAAAACCCAGTTTTATCATGATGTAGTTGTATGAAGACAAGACAATTACAATAAAATGTTTCTCTGAGGCAATTTGCTTAATAGATTTTAGAAGACAGTAGAAAGTCAGGGAAGATTAGAGAGAGCTAGTGAGAAGAGTGAGTTAAGGGCAGAAAGTAGATTAAGGTATGAGAAGTAGGGGATGTTAAGGAGAGAGAGTGTAGTGGCAGGACCAGTGACTTTTAAAGTGCTCTTTGTTGGCTGTCTTAAATTGTTTAGGATGTGTAAGGGTCCTGATTTTTAGTGGGAGCCTATTCCAGGCAACAGTGGGGTGATAGCTGTACATGTTGTGTCCAACTTTAGACTTGGGTTTGTAGATTTGTAGTTGGTCTTTGGTTAGAGCTTTGGAGAGGTCTGGAGGCAGAATAATGGGAGATGAGAGGGGATGGTACTGGGCAGTAGGAAGGCTGGTTTAGGACAGAATGGATGATCTGGAGCTGAGAGAGAAGAAGCTGGTGGGGTAATTCAAGGCAGTTTAGGTGTTTTAGAGAGAGTCAGTGATGGGATTTGTAGGTTTGTTGGGCTGCAAATCTAGCTAGATTTGAGTTTGGTCAGGAGTGCTGAGTTAATATAGTACCCTGTAACCCACTGATTTTCCCATAGTAGAATTTATTAAAATGTTCAGCTATCAAACTTTCTTCCTTTTTATTAACAATATCTCTGACATGTTCTAACAATCTAACCTTAAAGGTCTCTTACTTTCACCCACATAAAATCTGTTACAATGGCATTTAAGGGCATACAAAATGCCCTCTGTATTACAACTGTATTGACCACATGCCCTAAAAGGCACACCATTAATTTTTAAAAATTCTTTAACCACATACTTACAAACTTTACATTTGCCACAGGAGGTTGTGCCATATTGTATTATACTATTTGGCATGTCCATAAGGGGAATAACAAACCTTCCCCAAACTAAGAAGTTCTTAACACTCTTCCCCTTTCTGTAAGAAATTGAGGGCTTCATACTTAACCACTTCAAAATATCTCTTAGAGGAGTCAAATATCCCCAATAAAATTTCACCAGTTCTACTAATTTAGAACTAAAGCAGCTGTACGTAGTGACAAAATAAATGCTGTCACCCTTATGCCGTACAAATTCTACTTCCTCTGTCTTCCCTTGTGTTTCATTCCTACTTTACTGCATCCACCTATAAACGTTTATTTAATAGTTCTTTATTATAACCTCTACTTTTAAATATATCAACAGCCCTCCCCATTTCTTTTCTAAAATCCCCTTCATTATTGCATAGTTTACATAAATGCAAAAGCTCTCCATATGGGATGGCCTGGGGTTGCAACTACATCCAAGTAAATATTGTGTGCCCTCCTCAGATTTTCTATGTACTGTTGTGTTGATATTCTTTCCATCACTAATGTCCACTACAAGATCTAAAAAAGGGACTCTTGTCCCTATTTTTAAACCATCAAACTCTAATTGAAATCTGTTATTTTGTAGTTCAGCCACAAATTCATCCACCATTTCCTATCCCCCCTCTACCAAGAAAATCAGGTAATCAATGAATCTGTAGTACCTGACCACATATTTTTGAAAAAACTCTATTCTATATAAACATTCTACTTCAAATAGACCCATACTAAGGTTGGCATACATGGGGACAAAAGCTGCCCCCGTTGCCATTCCCGGTTTTTGACGATACAAACATACATTAAATTCAAAGACATTTTTAGTTAGACAGAAATGTATGAGTTCCATAATATATTCTGTGACTGGACTGGTCCCTAAAAAGAACCTCAAAGCCTCCATCCCAAATTCATGGTGAATGCTTGTGTAGAGCCTCTTAATGTCAAGCGTTATCCAGTACATGTGCTGATTCCTCTGAATGTCACTGACATTCTCTAAAAAAATCAAATAATCTCTTATATATGAAGAGAGGACACAGGCCTTTAGAAGTAAATAACTGTAAAAACTGACCCATCTTGTTCAAAAAGTAGTCTCATCCAGAGACTATAGGTCAACCTGAGGGATTTGTAAAATCTTTATGTATTTTGGGAAGAAAATAAAACTGGACCATCTTACAGCCCTCTGTATTATTTTTTTTCAGTAAAGTAACTTAATCTAAAATCTTTTTGCAACAACTGTTCATATTCCTGTAATTCATTTTCATAAATAACAATTTCTACTTTCTCATGTACATTCTCATCTATTAAGTGTCTCTCACCCATTTCCAAATATTGTGTGTAGTGCATCAGCACATGTTTGTTCTCTTTATCAGCAAGCGTAAAGATTACATCCCTTCTGGAACTAAGAGACTGCAATGCTTTTCCATTCTGATAGAGTTAAACTATAATTTACATTTTTTTCTTTTTCTGAATTCCATATACACATTACTAACTGAGAAATTTAACATTTCTGAAAAATGCTGTATACCTTCATGATTGAAGGGTGGTATGTACATACTTTTATATCCAACTTGACTAATGTCTAATAAAGAATATGAATTGGGTTTAACATCAGAGTTACATGAATAAAAACTATCCTCATGAAAACTATTGATACTATCACATTACATTATTGACTTCTCGAAAATCATCTTTAAAATAATTCTTTAAATGCAATTTCCTAGTTAACTTAAAGATATCACATTTAATTTCATACAATCGGGGAAGAACAGTGGGCACAAACTTTAAGCCACAGTTGAGTACTGCATATTCAGAATCAGAGAAAAACTATCCAGATAAATTAGCAACATAGGAATCACAGTCATTTGGAGGTAATAAATTACCATTTACCTCTCTTATAGCGTTGTGACTGCTGTTCCCTCTGTGCGATGACTGGCTGTTCACCCTGTCCTTCTTTCCCTGTTTGCCCTCTCATGTGTTGTTATAACTGTTCTGAAAAGTCCGATTGAACTGTTCAGTTTGTTTAATGACTGGTAAAGGGGGATAGTCTTCATTTCTCCCTCTTCATTCTCCAAAGAGGTATTGCACCCTTCTGAAGCTGAAAATGATGAATTATAAGGCTGATGACTATTTCCCTGTTCTCCAAACCTTACACAATTATGTGTCTTTCTCCGATTGGCTTTCTATGCAAAGGCTTTTCCACTCTCATAATCATGGCGGTCCCTGAAGAGTTTACCCTTTTTTCTTTCTAATAAATCCACTTCATAATTTTTAAGCTTACAATTCACGTCCATCAGGAATTTATCCAGTTGTTCAGCATTCACCCCAGAAGATAAAGTGGAGCAAATAGATTTAATTTGTTCCCGAAGTTCTTTCTGTTTCAGCCTGTCCCTCTCAAGTAATATACCAACCCATTCAATTGTACATTTGTGGGTTGCTGCAATCTACCATTTATGGAATTTTAAATCAACCTCATTGTCCAAACCAAATGGAAGAGAGGTATCTTTATATACCCTTAAACCCCTCTGGGTGATGTCCAGTTCTATATATTTCTGAAGACTTTGCATATTAAAAAATGTATTAGTCCCATTCCAGATGATCTTTTCTAATTGTTCTAATTGTTCTAACAATACCTTATTTTCTGCTGTGAGAGATGCTAGTAATCTACAGCCCACATTGTCAAATGGATTATTGCACCATTTGTTTCTTTCTTCTTCCCATCTTTCCCACATTCTACAAGTATTTTCTCCTCTGTCCATACCTCCATTGCTATTGTCCTGGAGACTGTTGCACTCTCCAGAATGAATAAGTAAACTGTCCAAAGATCGTTGAGTACTATCTATAGCTGTATCTCAAAAGATACGAGGCAAGTTGAAGTTGGGATCACTGGCCATAGATCCACAGATTAAAAGCACAAAACAACTAATGTAGTAGTAAAACAAACCAGCCAGGTTCCCAAACACATTTTAATGACACTCTGCCATCTCGGCCAAAGCATTCAAGGAGTAAAATGTCTCGAAAACACTTGCCTTAAATACACATGTATTAAAACAATTAACGCTCAATTACATACTTAATTGACGTGTTTGGGAACCTGGCTGGTTGTTTTTTTGTTTCATTCCTATACTAGTTGTTTTCTGCATGGAAATCAAGTCTAATCCTTTGTCTGTCTACAAGGTTTGTTCTTGATGCCTGGAGAACAGCCGCTGTGGGCCCCTACACAAGGGTGGCTCCTCTACAGACCCAGGAAATTATAGTCCCATCAGCCTCGATAGCCTTATATGCAAAGTCATGGAACATACCATTAAGAACTAATTTATGCAGAAATAGTCAACTTAACTGACCTAGATGCCAATCAGTTTGGATTTATGAAGGCAAGGTCCTGTCTCCTGAACCTGGTAAGTTTCTTTGAAAAAGTTACAGAGACAATGGACAGTAATCTTTCTGTGCACACTGATTATGTCAAACTGACCAATAGTTTTGATGTTATCCCCAATACTAATATTATTGAAAAATTACACAAGCTTAACGTAAACTCTTCCACATTGCATATAGTTAATTTCTGTATACCCTTATTTTACTTTTACTGTCTTCTCCTGTTCGATTCTCGACTGGAGTGCCTTCTGTGTGGAGTCTGCATGTCCTCCCCGTGGTCAAGTGGTGTTTGAAAGACATGCGTGAATGGGCGTGCCTTCGTTGAAGGTTGGGTGTCGGGCTGGCACCTCGGCACCATAAAAAAGTACTCACAATCATTAGCGGACTGGAGTTCCGCTGTGGCGACTCCTAAAAGCCAAAAGAAGAACAACAACACTTTGTGCTCTCTCTCATCCCTAATTCACTCTCTTCTTATTCCTTCCTCTAACCATCCTTCCTATTGTCCCTTATGCTGTGTACTTTATTATTATTGCTGTTAGTGAGTCATTGCTATCTTCACACATTTTGCTTGTATTCATAATACTGTTTATTAACTTGCTTATCAACTGACATGTTTGTCCAAGCTGAGACTGAAATACATCCCTTTGGATCAGTGGTCTAACCTGGCTAACAAATTGAGCAAGTAAATAAATAAATAGATAAACCCCTACATAGTGTGCTGAATTTTAAATTGGATATCAAACAGATCCAAAGTTTAGAATATTGCCAGTTCCCTATCTGAATGCAAATTTGTAACTATTGGGGTGTTAAAGGGTAAGTCTTAGATTCACTCACATTTTACATTTATTTTTGCAGGTATTCAAGCCAATGTCATAAGAAGTGTGCGTGATGTCCCTCCTCTAGGCCAGTGATCAAGGAGCCTCACTTCTCACCACTGACACTGGTGGGGACATTTACTGTGAGAAAAATAGACACACACAGTATTTTCAGATGCAGCTTTTTGAACCAAGTACAATTTCCCTTAAGAGCACACAGAGAATGCAAACTCCAGTCCTGGGGATAGGCTTCCTCTCCAGGCCCCAAATAAGGCTCCCCACTGACCACTAAAGAGCTGAGTCCATAGTCAGGTGTTCCAAATAAAGTCCTCACTACCCTCACTGTGAAATCACTGCTCTCAGTGTCCCTGTTCAAAGTAACTGTCACACACTCTCTCTTTGAGATTTGATTTTCACTCACACACACCTGGGAAAGGCTGACACAGCATATCCACTCTCCCACCTCCGACCAGACTATAAGGTAGATTTACTGCCACCAGAACACCCAAGATCAGCAACTTTAAGGCTCTTGCCAAGGTACTCAATTACACTTATAAAATTAATACTTATACAATTGGTAGTGTTTAACCAAGTAGCAATTATTTCAGAAATGTGAAGCCACAGTGCCACTAAACAAATGCAAGTACACTTAAAGGTTAAATATTTTTAAAAGACTGGTGACAATGAAAGGTTTAGATATATTTAGTAATAAATAGTAAACAATATGAAAATACTAAATATCTATTTATAATAAACACCAGAGTTCAATCACAAGAAATATAAAAACACAGATGGAAAGACACAGATACAGAAAAAATAAAATTTAGCTAATCTCTCTTATATTTTTAACTGACTGAAGAATTACTCTTCCCTAGTTACTTATTAATGCACTGCAAGATGAATGTGGTTGAGGGTCTTGTCAGGTCCAAAAACAGAGTCCACTCCTCACATCTCTCACTAGTATTCAAATACAATTTCAGTGGTGGGTACAGAATGATATTATATCTAGTTACCTGACTCTGGTTTCCACACTACCCTCTCACTAGAAAGTGAGCCAGGATCTGGCATTGATGTGTTACAATACACACATATAACTGTTAGGTAAGGCTTATTACAGCATCCGGAAACTGCAAAAGAATTCCAACACTTCCACCCTTCCTGCAGAAACTAACAAGCAATTCTCTGGCACCCCAGGGTAGCAGTTAGTTCACCCATTAAGGGCAATAGAGCAGGATACTGGCCTAGGCTTTTCAGATACATTGTGTCTCTGGCTTAATTCGGACCTGTGGGATAAAATCTTTATGGCCTAAACCAAGTCATTTAATTTCAGGTTATTTTTCTTAAGGTTAGCTGGGCTGCACTTACCCCCTTCCCTTCCAGTATTCTCTGTTAGAATATATACATTTCATCAGTTAAAACAATATAATCTGACATAATTGTATATTTCTTTTCTGTCCAGCAGGAACCATTGTTGATGTATTTTTAACAGAAGCATCTGTACAAATCAGTTTGATAGTCAAATTAAATATAATTCTTTCCAAAACTCCAGCTACCTTTGCTGGCATCACACATGCAGTGCCATACTCTCCCTGGCACAGCTGGCACTACCTCACATCATCACACCTCCTCCCCTTTGAAGACTCAAGCTAGTTTTTCCAGTCACCCTGGAGGATGATTGCTTGAGAGAAATGAGCCTTTCTGGGAACATTTTAACCCATACCTTGTCTTGACAGCCCATCTGCACTGGGATTACTGACTCCACTATGGTGTTGCAGTGTCATGTCATATACCTACAACCCTAAGCTCCACCTTAATAACTTGGCATTTTGCTTGCTGGCTCAAAGTAGCCATGTTAAGGGGCTGTGGTCTTTAACCACAGTGAATTTTCTTCCATGCAGATAGGGCTGAAGTTTTTGCAGTGTCCATACTATCCCTAGACATTCTTTTTATACAGCTGCATAACATTCCTCCCTGGCTGGAGTCTATGGCTGAGATATACAGCAAGGTGTTCTCCATCTAAGGAAACCTGGCTGAGTACAGCCCTCACCCCATGGTTTGAAGCATCCTCCTGCACAACAAATTCTTTGCTGTAATCTGAACTGGCTAGCACAGGGGTCCTCCAGAAGCCCCTTTAAGCTTTTGAAATGCATACTCACAGGCTGGGGTCCACACAACTTTATCTGGCCTGTTTTTTCTCATCAGGTCTGTGAGGGGAGCAGCTGCCATACTATAATTGGGGTGGACTTGTGATAGTAAACTGCTCTCACCAAGAATGCCCTCACCTGCTTTTTGGTAACAGAGGCAGGCCATGCCTTAATATCTTCCACTTTGGAAGGTTCTGATCTGATCTTACCACTCCCCACTCTTTGTCCCAAGTAGAAGACCTCTTCCATACCCACCTGACACTTACTGGGCTTAATAGTCTACCCTGCCCTTTCCAGTCTGCCTAGGACTTCCCTGATATGCTGAAGGTGGTCTTGCCAGGAATGGCTGTAGATGGCAATATTGCCCATGTAAGCAAAGGCATAATCTCCTGCTCCTACTAGGATATGATCTACCAGCCTCTGGAAGGTCACTTGGGCATTTCTCATCCCATAGGACATCGTAATGAACTCGTATAATCTGAAAGGAATCACAAAGGCTGACCTCTCTCTAGTGGTGGGAGTCAAGGGTACCTGCCAGTAGTCCTTGGTCAGATCAGTAGTGGTCAGATACTTAGCCCTACCCAGCTGCTCTAAGGCTTCATCTGTCCTAGGCTTGGGGTAAGTATCTGACTCTGTGTGACTGTTTAATTTTCGGTAGCCCACACAATACCTGGTGCTGCCATCCTTCTTTGATACCAGCACCAGTGGGGAGGCCCAGGAACTGCTGGACTCCTGGATTACTCCCAGTTCCAACATTTCCTGTTTCTTCTCCCTCAGAGTCTATCTGACTCACTCAGGCACCCTGTAAGGGGCCTGATTAATAGGTCTTTGGGGTCCTGTATCCACATGATGGTGCTGCACCAGGTGTGTACACCCAGGTTTCCCAGTGAACATGTCACCAAACCCTGTGAACTGGCAGTTGTTTTTTCTTTATGTCACCAAACCCCTCTAACAGTACTTAGATATCTCAAACCTGGGTAGGGGATAGCCGCTGGGACATTGCTACCCCTTCCACTGAGGTGTCACTCCACGCCTCACTGATGAGATTTGTCACCATATCCCCACAAACTCCTCCTGCCACCTACTGCAAATGCTCAGCACAATGGTCTCCATATCATGGTAAGGCTTCATAATGTTAACATGGTATAGTTTCTGCCACTGCCTCCTGTGTAGCAGTTTTTTTCCCATGTAGTTAATATCACTGACCTTCCTTAACACTTTGAAAGGTCCTTCCCATGCTTCCTGCAGCTTATTGTGTTTGGCAGGAATAAGCACCATAACCTGCTGTCTCACAACATACTCTCAGGCTAGAGGATTCCCCTTTTTCTGTTGTGCTCCTGACAAGTTCTCCTGGGCCAAGCTCTCTAAACTTTGTCCTAAGGTTTAGGATATATGCCACAACAATTTCCTTGTGGGATTTGCACTCACCCTTCCACTCATCTTGAATCAGATCCAAGGGCCAACTCGTCCTATGCCCATACAGCAACTCACAGTGTGAAAAACCTGTGTATTCCTGAGGTACCTCTCTGCTTGCAAACAGCAGATGGGGCAAATATTTGTCCCAGTCTCTGTTAAACTGGTCTGCAAATACCCTTAGCATGTTCTTCATTTTAGATTTTAACCTGTCCACAAGACCATTAGTCTGGAGGTGGTAGGGGATAGCCTTTAGGTGCTTCACCCCACAGTGCTTTCACAGACAAGCCAGTAGGGCTGACATGAAATTGGCACCTCTGTCAGTCAGTATTCTTCTTGGGAACCCTACCCTGCTGAAAATATCTAACAAAGCATTTGCAACCTTCTCTGTAATGGGGGACAGAGCCCCACCACCTCAGGGTATCTAGTACTATAATCTACTACCACTAGGATATACTTCTTCCTTATGGAACTTGGGGTGCTCAGAGGCCCAAAAATACGCATAGCTACCCTCTGAAATGGCTCCTTGAACACAGGCAAAGGTATCAAGAGAGCTTTGACTTTGTCTCCTGCCTTGCCTACGTTTTGGCACTGCTCAAAGGTTCTGCAGTACCCTGTTACATCACTTCCAATCCCAGGCCAATAAAAGTTCTGCAGAATATGTCTCTTGGTATGCTTCATGATCAATTGATCTGTAAAAGGAATGTCATGGGCTAAGGCTAGAAGTGTCAGATGTAGACAATGGACACTACCAACTGCTGTATTATCTCACCCTCTAGCCCTCCCTCATGGGTCCACTCTCTATACAGTAACCCTTTGTTCAGTATACAGAATCCTCTTTTCCTTGAGAATCAGGTACCTCTTTAGATAACTCCCTCAAGCCTCATAATGTAGGGTCTGAGAGCTGAATCTGTCTCAACTCTACATTTGTGACCCTTCCCAGCTCCTCTTCCACAGGAAGTGTGGTATCTTTTGACAGTGGTGTCTTACTGTCAGCCTGAGTGCTGCCACTCACCTCTGCCCTTACAGTCACCCTGTCCAAGGGAATATCAGTACCTATCAGCAGCTGTTGCTCACCTTCAGGCTCACTGCTACAGGGTACCTCACCCACACACCTGTCTCCAAGCCTGACTGCATGTAATTGCATGCAGACAAGGTACTGCATTATTAAAATCTTTCCCTATCAAGACATCTGTAGGAATATCCTCAAACACAAGTACTTGCTTGCTTCATTTTTCACCCTCTCAGTTAAGGTGATCCCTGGCCAGAGATATTTAGAATGGGGTCCCTCCTAAAGCTCTGACTGGAGTGGACTGCCCCAGCAAGTATTGCTCCTCTTTAATCACTCCAGGCTTCACAATGGTTATGTCAGAGGCTGTCTCTCTCTTGGCAGTGGCCTATTTTCCATCCACTAAGATAGGATACAAACTCTGGTGATATTGTTTCCAGACAACTTACCATTGATATGACATTATTCCATTTGCTGGCTCCCTCACCTTTTGTTCCCCACCTTACTTCAGTGGACATTTGTATGCTACATAGCTCCTCTGGTTACATTTAAAACATCTAAACCCAGATCCTGGCCAAGTATCTGAACTAGTAGCTTCCTCTTTTTTGGTGGACTCTGTTGGAGTGATTTCAGTTGTCCACCATGGGTTCCCTTATATCCACGTGCAGCACTTGGTACCCACTTCTTGTGCAGTGGTGCCCTACTTTCCAATTAGAGAGTTACACTTCCAGTGTACCAACCAGATTCTCATGCCCTCAGGCAAAGTGCTAAGGGCTTGTTACCTCATCAAAAGATCTGCCAGTCTTTCAGAAGTGGTGACCTGCCACCCACTCACCCACCTATGAAAATAAGTGCTCAACTCAGCAATATAATCTCATACACTTTCATCTGCCTATGTCTATGCTCACCAAATTTTTTTCTGTAAGCTTCATGTGTTAAAACATTCCAATAAACATTGTTTAACCTTATCAAAATGTAGAAATTTAGAAACAGTAATTAGAGCTTTACCGTGGAGTAAGGGGGTCAGAAACCATACCCAGAACCCTTAGTCAGCATCATACTCTTTACATTCTCTTTCAAATATATGAATAAAACTATCAAACCTATCACCTTCTGTGTACTGTGGAAGAAATGTAATGACCATTCTTGCTTTTGGGGTTTCGTTATTCCCTTCTTCAATACCTCCATGTTCCTGTCGAAGACTCAGCATGTCCCTCTCGTGTTGACACTTCTCATTTTTGTCGTCTAAATGCGCAGTCTGTCTGATGAATCTAATTATATATGTTTTGCCTACAATTTAAGTCTCTAACTCCAGATGGGTTTTTATGTCCTCTGAGGAAAAAGTGAATTGGCCTGTTTCTGAGGGGTGCACATCCCCATCATCAGACTGTTTTTTTTTTCCTGGTTGCTGGTCTGTGATGCAGCTGTGACTAAGGCTGAAATCATTTCTTCTTTAGTCAGGTTGGCATGCAGCAGTTCTTTGGATTTTTGCACCTTAGCCAACTGGTTCACTGTCAGCTTGCCGTAATCCTCTGCTGACAACTTAGCCTGCTTTCCCTGACTAAACTAAATTAAAAAAAATATATAAATAAAACTGTTATGAAAAATGAAACTCTGTATGTTTACCTTGTGGCTGCTGAGGGTACACACATCTTTAGTGCCAACTGCTTACAGGCTACAGAAGTTCAATTAATATCCCAAAACTACCACCAAATATGAGACATCCCTCCTCTGGGGCAGTGATCAATGAGCCTCAATACTCACCACTAACACTAGCAGGGAACATTCATTTTGAGAAAAATAGACACACACAGTATTTTCAGATACAGCTCTCTGCACCAAAGACAGTTTCCCTTAAGAGCGCATATAGAATGCACACTCCATTCCTGGGGTTGGGCTTCATCTCCATGCCCAAAATAAGGTTCTTCACTGACCACTAAAGAGCTGAGTCCTTAGCTGGGTGTTCCAACCCAAGTTGTCCACCACCCTCACTGTGAAATCAGTGCTTTCAGTGTCCCTGTTCAAAGTAGCTGTCACACACACTCTTTGAGATTTGATTTTCACACACACACACACACACACACACACACACACACACACACACACACACACACACACACACACACACACACACACACACACACATTCACACACGCACACACATTCACACACACACATGCACACACACACACTCACACACACACACACCTGGGAAAGGCTGGCACAGCTTACCCACTCTGCCACCTCAACACAGACTATAGGGTAGATTTGCTGTCACCAGAACACCCAAAGCCAGCTACATTAAGGCTCTTACCAGGGTATACAATTACACATAAAAATTAATATTTGTACAAATGGTAGTGTTTAACTACACAGCAAAACTTTCAGGAATGTGGAGCCACAGTGCCACTAAATAAATGCAAGTACTCTTAAAGGTTAAATATTTTCTAAAATACCAGCCATAATGAAAGGTTTAGATATATTTAATAATAAATAATAAAAAAAATGAAAATACTGAATATCTATTTACAATAAGCACCAGAGTTTGAATCACAGAAAAAAGTAAAAAGCAACACAGATGGAAAGACTCAGACAGGTGCAGAAAAAAACATTTAGCTAATCTCAGTTTTTTTGACTGAAGAATTACTGTTCCCAAGTTACTTAGTAAAGTCTCAGGATGAAAGTGGATGAGTGTCTTGTCAGATCCGAAAACAGAGTGCACTCCTCACATCTCTCACTGGTATTCACTACAATTTCAGTGCTGACTACAGAATAATGTCACATCTGGTCACTTGACTTTGTGGCTCCCACACTACCCTCTCATTGGAAAGTGAGCCAGGATCTGGCACGGATATGTCATAATACACAAACAGAACTTTACCTAAGGTTTATTACAGCATCTGGAAACTGTAAAAGAATTCCAACACTTCCATCCTTCCTGCAGAAACTAACAAGCCATTCTCTGGCACCCCAGGGTAGCAATTAGTTCACCACTAAGGACAACAGAGCAGGATTCCAGCCCAGGATTTTCATTGACATTGCATCTCTGGTTACATTCAGACCTGTGAGATAAAATCTTTATGGCCTAAACCAAGTAATTTAATTTCACACTATTTATCTTCAGATTCGCTGAGCTGAGTTTAACCCCTTCCCTTCCCTTCCAGTATCCTCTGTTAGACTATATATATTTCATCAGTTACAACAATACAGTCTGACATACATGTATATTTGTTTTCTGTCCAGCAGGACCCATTGTTGATGTACTTTTAACACAAGCATCTTTACAAATACATTTTTAAAAAAGATCTGTATGGCATATTTTACACATGTGCTGCCTTACTCTCCCTGGCACAGCTGGCACTGCCTCACATCATCAGAGTGTGTTTGAACAAGTTTACTGATCACTATGAAGTGGGCAGTGTGTCATCCACTGGCACAAAACAACTCCAGCAAAGACTGAATTATGCACATACAATGTGTATCAAAAACTATCTCAAATTAAATTAAAAAAACTGCAGTGTAGTGGCATATGGTAGAAAGGAGTTTCCCATCTTATATGTTATAAATGGTACTCCACTTCACACAGATGCAGTCATGAGAGCCATAGGTACTTATGCAGATAACTTTCTCTCATTCAGTCATTATGTTTCCCCACAGTCAAGACTTCTTTTTATCTGGTCCAGTTAATTTCCAAGGGAATATCTTCAAGATACAAAGAAGTCACCATACCCTACATTCTTTCATTATCAGGTCTAACATTGAATACAATTTCCCTTTAGTATGTACAAACCCAAGCATATTGCAAGATTTCCTAACCAAGACATTTTAATTTCTTAAATCCTTCAGTTACCACAGTAGATTATCACCACTTTCCTTTGACTCAGTAGCCTACAAGTTGCTGCAGGGGGAGCTGTGTCTCACTCAGAAGTATAGCAAGGATGAAGTGAAGGGGGGTGTTGCTGCAGGGTGAGCTGTGTCTCACTCAGAAGTATAGCAAGGATGAAGTGAAGGGGGGTGTTGCTCCAGCACAAAGTGTAAGGGTATGAGATTGAGAAGTGCAGTTCCTGCATTCTATTTTCTGTACTGGCATTTCTGAATGCCGGTCCAAAAAGGCACTTCTGTACTTCATGTTTCTTAAGGTGTAGCAAGCTTAAAAAAGTAGAAGTCCTTTTTTTCCTCTTCAAGTAAAGAACTGAGGGACATGGATCAGGCTGGAGGAAGGTGATTTGTACAAATGCTTGCTACAGTAGATATCAAAGGTTCTATTTCTTTTTTCTTTGCTCTTTGCTTGAAAAGCTTAGGGGGTGGGGATGTTATACTGAGGAATGGCATTGGGCACTAGATGAATCAGCTATGGCTCTGGCCTTGCTTTTATTACCATGAAAGACATATTCCTATATGACCTCCTGTTTCTTTGCAAAACCTGTTGCTCTATGAAACTCCCATACTAGGGACTTAAATCTACACCAAAAAAAAAAAAAAAAAGACTGACTGGAATGTCCACAACACTTTCTTACTAAGAAAATCAAGGGCATAAATCCTAAAATCTGTGTGGACCATCTCAAAGCCTTGTACCTCTTCTCAGGGTCATACAGTGCTACTAAGAGGCAATGTCTGTCTTGCATACAGATCCTCAACAGACCCTATCCTGTTTGCAAGTCCAGTGGTGGCATAAACACCATCTTAAGAGATCTAAATCTCTTTTGCAATATAAATAAAACATGCCGAAGGTATAGATATGTATCACAGAGAATATCAGTTCTTTAAAATCTCCTTCTGCCCATGTAAGTTCAAGTACTTTTCTTACACTATTCAAATGTACTCTGGATGAATAGATGGGCAGATGCAAACGGATCCCTGTTTTTTTTTTCAAAAACATTTTTATAAAATTTTGTGAATAAATATGGACATAAAGTATTAAAAATAAACAATATAAAACATAATAACTATTTACACTATATACAAACATCCATGATAAACATTTGTTTTATCCAAGAAGGGTAATCAATATTTATCTAACAATCTCTCCAATTTTGGCAAGCTAGTCTTTTATGTGTTATAGTTGATGATCTCTGATAAATAGTTTGCATTTCTTTTTTACATACAGATTTTGCTATTGAAATAAACTCAGTAAACATAAGATCTTGCTTATTTTTCCAGTCCAATGTAATTATTTTTCGAGCAATAGCTAGAATTAACCAAAGAACAAGTAAGTGATGTCTAGGAATTACACTTGGGGTAGGGACATTGAATAATATCAAAGAGCTTGTAATTTGACAGTTAACAGACCACAGGGCTTTTGTGAAATGTCTAAAATCACTCCAGTATTACGTGAGAGTTCTACATTCGATGAACATATGAACCCAGTTGGCTTCAAGAATATCAGAACACCTCCAGCATTTTCTTTCATTACTCTTGGTTATAAGGTCAATTCTATGTGGAGTGTAAAAGCTTCTATGAATAAATCTCCAGGTATATAGTCTGCAATATAAAGATGATGAAGTGTTTTTTATTGAATTTAATAACTGTTTCTTATTATCGTTAGATAAAGGTTCACCATTATTCTTTATGGAATAATTCCAAAAAGCTTGGTCAAAAGTAATCAAGTCTTCTCGTAGGATTTTATATACAGGTAATATGCTTAATTTATGTTCAATGCTCATCAAACTACACCATATGAACAGTTGTATCAGTCTTGGTATAATATCAGTTTCCAGATTTATTGACACTTTCACTTTATTTTCAACAAACTGTCTTAAATATTGAATATAGAGCCAATTATCTTGACAGACATTATAGCTGGCTAAGAGAAAGTTCATTGGTTGGATGTTCTTATTGTCTATAAACTGGTGCCAAAACTTTAGATTATTCTCTTTAAGATTCTGCATCTTATTGATATTGAAGGTATCTAGGCAATCTGGCGTATAAGCTGTGGGGAAATGTAATGAAAAAGGTGTTCTTTAGACTATAATTGTTGTTGATTCTATTTTTGAAAATATAAAATATTTGGTTTATACCATGTGAGAAGTGACTAAATTTATTATTATATAAGCAATATTCACAGAGTATCCAACATATTTTGTTAATTCCAAAGGTTTCCTTAAAATTGGTTTCTGAGTTCTCAGAGGAAGTTATATGTATTTCATGTAGCTGTTTCCAGCTAGAGGTGTATATGGATGAAATCCAGTGAAGTATTATGTTAACAGATTTGGAATATAATTCTATGTTGTAAAAGCCAATCCCATTACTGTCCCAGGCTCTAACATGCCATTTACAGGCTATTCTTGGTTAGTACTAGGGAATCTATATGTTTAAAGAATTTCTTAGGAGGCGGTAAAATCAATGATTGTATGTGAAATAAAATCTTGTGCAAAATAATAATTTTTATTAATGTAAATCTGTCTTCCATGGTGAAAAACATTTGGTTCCACTTTTTAGTCAAGTCACTGATTATAGCTACCAGTTTAGCGAAGTTAAATTTAATAGTCTCATTACATTTATTCTTAATACTTATTCCTAGATAATCTATCTTATCGTTTTCTCAGTTGAATGTATTGTATTTTTGCAAATTGCTATTTATTTTCTTATTGATTAAAAGTGTTTTGGTTTTATTTTGGTTAAAATTGAGCCCTGAGATTTTTCCAAATAGAGGTATGGCATTCATGATATGTTGTAAAGAGCCTTATATGTCACTGGATGTTAGTAGAATATTGTAAGCAAAAAGCTGAACTTTTGGACAGTATCCCTCATTATCTTGAAATCCTTTGATATCTGGGTTATTTCTAATAAATGAAGCAAAAGGTTCTACTGATAAAGCGAAAAATAATGGGGATAGAGGGCAAACTTGTCTAGTTCCCTTATGGATTTTGTAATGTATTTTTATCCTTCTCACAGATGAAGGACATACATCTATATAGGTTATGTAGCAGACTTCCAAACTACACTAAGGAGTTTGAGTATGTGTTCACTGTTTTATTTGTTTGTGTGTGTATCCTGTGATGAACTAACAACCTCTGGAAGATGAGTGCTCTATATTATGTTATTTATTATTTGTCAGGCTAGGCTCCATCTGCCATGTTACCATAAACAGGTTAAAATGGGTATTAAAAAAGTGAATGACTAAAACAAGAGATGAAAAATGGTTTGGGCTATAATGAAAGCTGTTACTTTGTGTGAATTAAACAAACAAGTTTATATAGCTACTATATAATTTAATTGCTACTATATATTGCTTTTTGATGCAAGACACACCATTGTGCACCTGAACTTCTACCTGCCCAGTCAGTCTAAAACTATTTAATGACTTTGTCAGAATGATATCTTCAAAGGTCAGTTTTATACATCAAGCGGTACTTTTTTCAGGAAATCCCTTATGCATCACTTTGAATATCTTGTTGTGCAAGCAGGAATTAAAATGCATTTGCAGGGAATTTAACTTATAGGATATATTTGAATATATTCCTCTCATAGGCAGCCCTATCCTTATATTCTGTCTCCTACAGGCTGTTGAGGGGAGATCTATGCATGCCATACAAGACATCATCAAATCTCACCCTGATGGACCTCCTGCACATCTGTAAAATAAACAGCACCAGAACTACCTGCTCTAAAGATTTAATCTTCACTTGTGATATAAATAGGACCTGCTAGAGAGACAGCAATGCATCCCAGAAGCTACCCATTCTCTGGAACAGCCTCTGTATCCATGCAAAGCAGACATACTCCCTAACCTAGTTCAAGTGTAACTGTGACAACTGGATGGGGAACAGGAAATTCATCCCTGGTTTGACACCTATGTCTGTCAGAGACATGCTATAAATGGTTCATCTCCCAAGTTCCAGCTTGTAAGTGTTTTATCTCCCAAGCCCCTGCTTACACTTATCAAGGGTACCAGAACTTGTCAGAGATATGGGATGCATGGCTAGGCTTAAAAAGGTCCCTGTGGTCATTAGCCTAGTATACACCTATAAACCTTTTAGCAGAAGAATTCTGGACAAATGCAAAAATAATGGCAGTGAAAGGCCTAGAAATACAGATAATTTTTAAAACTTGCTCTTATAAACTTAGAAAGTTGGTAGAATAACAAGATCTGCATTAGCATGCATTTTCTGAAGGGTATGAAATCTAAAACTGAAATGTCTGCCATTATTAAGTGACATCAAGCCTCAATGATTTGCCAGAAAACCACAAATTGTATGAGGAACAGGCCAAAAATGTGGTGAAATTTGAACATTCTGCAAAAATCTGTACAGTGGAGAGGTATGTTTAACTAAACTCGGAATAGATTCCTCCTTTCTCATGTAAATTGTTCAGTTAGAAAAACTGAGAAGTGGCTGCATTACTCACTACTGTGATGCATGCTAGAATCCATTTTGAGTAAGCTCACAATTTTTAGCTTGCTCTGACATAATCTGCATACATTCACTTACTAATAGTTCTATAAATGCATTCAGTGCTTACCTTTTATCAGAAATAAACTGGCATTATTCTAAACCCGAGGTCAGACAACACTATCAAGAGTAATTATATGGCTGTTAACAGGGAGAATTGTAAATGCTGTTTGTAGTTTTCTGAACTTGCATCAAGCAGTACAATAAGAAGCAATACAAAATGATTATGAAGCAGTAATAGAACTGAAAGACTTAACAGCAATAAAAGAAATGAAGTGATGCGGTATAGCAATGTGTAAGGTATAAGGAAGGAATCCTAAATGAAGCAGATGTTGGATTGTGTAAGAAAAGAATCACAGCCCTAGCAGTTACATAGCCTGGAAGAATCAGACATTAAATGGGACTAATTACTTGTATCCACCTTAACATTCTCTGAATATGTCATAGTGAAACTCCTGGCATTCATTTTTTAATAGATTCATGCCCTAAGAAGAAGAATTTGTCATTAGTGCTGTGACTTGATTAAATGTTTCTGTAGTTGAAAAACTAGCTGGCATCACAAACACCAAATGCAGTAAATATCTTCTAATGGCTTCATTAGTTAAGGCTGTTAACCCCTGTTGTTTCTGACATCAGCAGCCTTAAGCTGTCTTCTCTGTACGAATGGCTATTAGCTTTGGTTGGTGGTTCTGTGGCAGGTGAGATGAGAACAGCCTGAGGTGGCCTGCAGTACACCATTAGTTCCATAATTAGTTGTATATGTCTTATCTCTCTAACAGGCACTTAGTTAGACGTTATATAACTGACAGACTGGAACAATCCTTGTTTCTGGTAGTCTGTGCACTTTATGCTTTAAGTGCAGAACATGTACTTTCTAATGCAACTTCTCTTTCACTCAATCTCTCTGTTTCTGTTGCTTAGATCAGTGTCATAGCATAATGCATTTGTCTGACCACTCAGAAAAAAATATTGTATTAAGGCAAAATGATGCCACAACTCTCTTTTATGTTTCTTCTGGAGGATGCATTATTCTTTCACTTTACTGCTTCTAAACATACCAGTATGCATCTGAGACTGGAGCATAGACTTTCACCAGAGTAACTGCCTGACATGGGTTGCTTTTTTATTTAAGAAAGTAGACCAGATGCCCTCAAGAAGGGATGAAGTAAATAGCAACACTCTGTGCAGTATGCTAACACGTTAAATGCTAATTTTCCATTTCGACATTGCCGACAGATATCTGTTGAAAAGTTGTGATAATTAAAAAAGGAAAAATAATGACCATGCCATATCAGAAATGGTTTGCTTCTGGTCAGCCTTTTAATTTGAATTTGTTACACAGGTAGCCCTCATCCTACATGCAAAGCAGAAAATCAAATGCTCACCCTTATCCTGGCTCAAGACACAATAGTGTCTCTACTCTCTTCTTACAGCATCATCGCAGCATTCTTTTTTTTTTTTTCAAATAGCAATTTTTATTTATCATGTACACCAAGTACAAAGAGTGACAAACGTGAGTACAAAAAAAAACAAATGCAATAATGGTTACACGCATAGTACAACTAATAACTACTAAACACAACATCAAATGACTATTTACAATATCTACACAATGGGGGGGGGGGTTGAGAAAACAAATCATATGAATTTAATCTTGCTTCATACATGATAGGTGTAATATTGATAAAACAGGAACTATTTTGAAGAAATGGGCTTCTAAATCTCTATCCGTTTGAAGGTTATTGCAGTTATAGGAACCAAACACTTCTTTGTCAGGTATCCAAGATAAGTTCAAAAAGTAATTTCCAGTATTTTTCATAATAAATCCGTTTCTTTACATTCCTCACAATAAATCTTTAAGAGGATATATATGTTGTTGCTATAGCTCTAAAACCATTCCATGATACTTTGGTACGATCTAGCCAATTTTTGGTTATATATAATTTAATTAGTGAGCATATAGTAATTAGAATATGAAGTTCCATTTCGGAGAGTTTTAAATCAGTTATATGAAAGAATGGTCCAAGCCTCGAGCATGGGCCATATACATTCAGGAATAGGGTTGGCTTTGAAATTTGAGGCTTCAGTGCTGTAAAGTAACACCATCTGCCATTTGTGACAATCTTAACCTCTATAATAGTTTCCTGAAAAGACTTTTCAATTATAATGGCAACACCTTTGGAATTACTGTTATCTCCAGATGCAATGATAGTTTTAATCCACTTCTTATTTAAATCATTCCCCCATTCCTCCTCTAACATATGCGTTTCTTGTATGAAAAAAATATTTGCATCAGATTTCACTATTTGGTGTAGCAACAACTTTTTCTTGCTTTTATCTTGTAATCCTCTCACATTCCATGATTTTATTGTCAACATTTCACGTCCTATGATCTAGTATGATTACTACAGATTTAGTTAACAAAGCTTCGTTATGTTCATAAGCCAAAGATTTCTTCCTTCTGGAAGTTTTGAAAATATACCTTAAGTTAGTAGCACTTAGGTCTTCCAGAACTGTTCCTGTGCTTACCCACTTAGACTGGAAGAGCATAGAAAGGGGAGGTTACCCAATAAACCAAGAGTGTATCCCAATTTGATGTTGTGATAGTGTAACCATTGAAACTTAGTATATTAATATGTTTAAACACACTAATAAACCCCAAACTAATGTACATTTCTATATCAATCTCAAGATTGGTCATCCTTTACTCTACACCACATGTCCACTGTCTCCTGTTTAACTTAATGCCAGAATGAAGATAAGGTGATATTTAATAGTGATAACCTTTACAACCATAATGTTCACTCACAGAAGTCCAACTATTGTTGTTGTTTGAGATTATAAACATGCTTCCCTATTAGAAGGAAGGATATGAAGTTAAAGTAGGTGAAAAAAAATAATATATATATATATATATATATATATATATATATATATATATATATATATATATATATATGGGTCCCCTTTGAAACATCTAAAACCCATAACATCGAATTTCATAACATTGAGCCCAGAACATCTAAAACCCATAACATCAAATTTCATAACATCTAACAGTACAAATCACTTGAAAATAACATCCCCTCCACATATAACGACATATAATGACACCAAACTACCAAGCACACTTTTTACTGCATTTTTGCAGGGGGGGGGGGGCTTGATACAGTAGGGTTAGGAAATTAAATTTTTCCCACTGTAGTGTGATCTTGGAGTTGGTATATTTAATTTAAGGGGGGGTGGAACCTCCCACATAGGGGGTGAACATAGTAAAAAGTGTGTTTGGTAGTTTGGTGTCATATGTGGACGGGATGTTACTTTCTTGTGATTTGTAGTGTTAGATGTTATGAAATTTGATGTTATGGGTTTTAGATGTTCTGGTCTCAATGTTATGAAATTAGTTGTTATGGGTTTTAGATGTTTCAGAGTAGACCCATATATATATATATATATATATATATATATATATATATTGGATATTGGATATGTTCAAAACTGTTATTCAGATGAAGTCACTAAAGGTTTGTTTGAATGAGAATTTCTTCAGGTTATTTTCTGAAAACAAGCCTTGCCCATTGAAAGCTAAAGGGTTCTTCTACAATGACAAATATTATGGCCATGAGGGTTCCTACATACCTTAAAGATGTCTACTTTTACCTTATCTAAACTACTACCATTACAGAAATATAGAAAGATCTAAAAAACTTATAAATGTGTCTATCATTCTATATTCAATGCCTACTTGTTTGGATTTCCTTTGCAGTTGTAGAAAAACACCCTTGGCAAATCTAAATATAACTATCAAAATTTCTAGCTGGACAGTCACCAAAGCTGTTAAGCTTCTGAAAATCTTTCCTGAAATGTTGCTGTATGTCCGTCAAGATAGTTGTGGTAGTTTTGAGAGTACGGAAGTGAGAAACGTTTCACCATATCCTCTCATAAATTATTATATTGTATCAGGGTCAATGCTTCCAAGTCCTATCCCTTTCTCTATCAAGGAAAAAGAAACAATATTCTCCCAAACTTACTATGGATAAACAGGTCAAAGGTAAAAAAACAGCTTGAGGAAACAAGATCATAGCTATAATGTGAATAAACTGTGTTACAGGCTACTAAGCATTTGAACTGAATATGCAAATTACATAATTTATATTTAAAGCCCAACTAATTTACACAACTAAGATTAGATGTCATAGAAAAGGTGCCACAGTTACTAAACTAGCTACCTTATATGTTAAATTACATACATATCCTATGTAAATGTCTCCTGCTTGCGACCACCTGTTAGCTTGACTGTTACCTCTTTGGGTTAGTTTTAGTAAGACAGCATTTCTTAACTGGATCATATGAGGGTTGTATTTATCAATGATCTAAACAGTGTTATATTTAATGCCTTTTTGGAGCCCACAAAATGTTCGTAGATCCAGCATAACTCATATTATGTGCAGCCACTTAAATATTTACTAACCAGAATGTTACAATTATATTATGGCCCAATCTCAATTGTAAGTTCTTATGGCTTAGCTTTCAGTATAAAGGGTTCTGATCATGTTATGATTCCAGCCTGTTAGGACTGAATAACCCATAGTTCATTTAAGAGGAGTTATCAGTGGCTTTCCTCTAATTTACACTAGCAGCGTTATCATTGTGAGGATAAGATCCCAGCATTTACTTTAGTTCTTCGGATTCTTTACAAATAAGTGTCTGCTGGATCTTACTGCATTGGTCGCTGCTTCAGCTTGTATATGTCTTGTTGGTTAGGGATATTGATGATGTGGCAGGAAGGTGTTACCTATAATATCCCCTAATGTCTAACAAATATTGCAATTTTTGTTCCTCCGTAGTTGAACCAGCTTAAGGGTGTTACTTCTAGTTTCTCCAGATTAAATTCACTGGAGATAAAGCTTCAAAGCAAAAAATTCATACACAATAAAAGAAGAAAAATATATGCGATACCCGAAACATTGGCTAATTATTCTTTTGTTGGGAGATTTCACGACTCCAGAGCTTTCCCAAAACACTTCAAAAACGCAGCCTTCGCCTCTCTGGCTGAGTCCACTGTATATTTAACTTCTTTAAGCTGGAAAATAAGAGTATTAGGATAGTGTATCTGGAATTTTATTTTGCGCCTTATTAAATCAGAGCAGAATGGTGACAAGTTTTGTCTTTTTTTCTTGATCTCTAGGGGGATGTCTTGCGTAAGGGTGATCTTATATCCATTCCAACTGAACCCTTTTTGTTTTTTAGCAGCTATTAGAATTCTTTGTGTATTCTGATAATTTAGAAGTTTAGCATATATTTGCCTTGGGATTGCTGGGTCTTGTTTCTTGTGTAATGCTCAATGAGTTCTCTCGAGTATTATCTCCCTGGTGTTTTCTTTTGAAAGTAGGCTTTCAAAGATCTGTTTAACTATTGTGGTCAGTTGGCTGTGCTCATATTTCTCAGGTATCCCTCTGATCAATATGTTATTACGGCAACTTCTGGCTTCCAAATCAACCAATTTCTGTTGAATGTCAAGTATAGCAACATTTTTGGTGCCAGTTTCCTCCTTTAGTTTCTCTATTTGATATTCATTGTCTTGTGTTTTGGCTTCAATAATGTCCATACATTCTGCTACCTGGTTTATTCTTTAACCAAAGTTAGAAACTTGCTCCAAGAAGTTTTGTACAGCTGTTTGAAGAGGAAGAAGAGCTTGTTTGAGCTCTTCCATGTGTATACTTGTTTCGGGCTTCTGTTTAACCAGTGGCTTGATAATTTCTTGTTGTTTAATTGTTTTCTGTCTCTTGGATAAGACTTCCTTTCCTGGAGAGGCTATTGCTGAAAGTTTTGTTTTGGTGGTCTGCATCTCTATTATTTCCGTTTCTTTTGACATTTTCAAAGTTTCAGGTTCTGAATTATGCTGCAGAATACTATGTTAGATTTAGGCCTGCACTTAAATGTGGTAGGAAGCCTTTGCTGCTAGCCACTGGTTAAATTAGTGCTTTTTCTTAAGATTATAAGTACAAAAGGTCCAGTTCAAGAGCACAATCACTGAACAGTCCAGTTGCTTTCAAAGTTATCACCTCTTATTACTAAATAATTGGCTTTCGGCTAGTGTACCTTAATTTTTGTCTGGAGCTGCGTGGAGAGGGTGTTTACCGAACGTCTACCATCTTGGAATCTCATCATTGCAGCATTCTTAAAAAAAACAGTTGTTTTCACTTTTATTTCATTTTCAGACAAAGAAATAATAAAAATGTATACATGACTTCAAAATCACAGTGACCACTTTAACTGATTTAAAACCTCAGAGATATTAGGTGTCATACCTCTAGCAGCCTACAGACGGACTTCTGTACATTCTAGACCAACTCGTGAGCAATCAAGTTAGAAAGCATAAGACAAAGAAATTTATTTTTTGTGGAAAATAAAAAGCTGTTAAATAGGGACCCGCTTCAATATTAGTAAAAAGTATTTTCAATGATAGCAATCTAGGGCATTCAGTCTTTGCATCAATACTATAATGTATTTCAGTGCACACAAATCGACCAAGTTATTTTCCTCTATATAGTTTCAGAAATTGTCATGTCTTTAAAACTGTACAGACTAGACGTAACAGTTGTGCTAGCAAGACATGAACTTTCTCTTGACAGCAAGAAACTCCTCGCTGAGTACTTGATATATTTGTAGAAATGTGAGTAATAATGCTTAGTTATATAATTAAAATTCTAAATAATAGTATCTTGCAATAATTCCACTTAAAGTACATATGCCAGTGACAGTTTTCATCAAAATCATCTAATGTTTCGCCTGATATCATACAGTAGTATACAATCCACTTGTTTTGGGAATATGAAGTACCTATGGAAATACCCCACATCTTTATAATTTATAGCAAACAGGAAGCAATATCCTCAACACTGAGTACTGTAAGTGGACATTGACAACATCTTTTTCTGTCTCCATCTATGGCATTTTATATCATGTTAATAAAATGTATTGCTCAGTACTGAAAGCATGAACGAAAATATGAATAGTAAGTCACAATTGTTAACAAATGACTGTCTGTATTTAAGCCCTAATGAGTAATTAGTTTTGTGTCAGAAGGATTATGGGTAAACAGTGTGAAGCATTAAACGCTGGTGCGATCGTGAAAGATAACAAAAAGTTATGACTTTGGGAATCACACAGATTGTGAATGTCGGTGCTAAGATTAGGGCCTAGTTTTAAAGATCACCACACTCCTAACACAGCAATGGAAAGAAAGAAAAGAAACAAACATGTAGTAACATAAGCTGTAAGACACACACTATTTCCTGAATAAAAAACTGATTCTACACTTCATACATTTCATAAGCACTCTTTGACAAGTCTGTATTAATGCTATGTGTGTGTGCACGTGCACCACCTCACTGTATACAATTTACTGCTGACCACTCTCCTTTGCTGGTTACATTACTAGCTGCAGGTAAAATAGGTTTTAATGTTGATACTTTGAGGTAGCTGTACTGGGATATACAATCAAAGGAATTAATCCATGTAGTCCATGTATACAATGCAAACATGCTCAGGGATTCTGATGTGCCTTGATGCCATGGTAGTCAGAAACAAATTCAGACAAACAGAACTTTAAAGAAAACATTATGTGCTCAGTTGTAGGCATTGTGTTAATCTCAGTGTTTGCTTCACCCAGTTTCATGCTTGACATTGGTGAAATAACTGATCACACAATAATTTGAGAAATTGAATTCCTGGGAAAATTAAGTTGCAAGTGACCAAGTGATATATTATTACACCATTTCATTGTACTGACTTACAGCCTTTATAAAATACAGAGGCATGAACACATTTCTTTTTTTTTGTTGTTGTTATAAAAAAACAATGTCTTGTTAAGATATCATTTCCGTTTGCACAGTAATAGCTTTTCTAATGTGTTTTGAAATTGACCTGCAACAACATGCATGCCATTATTATCTTTGTGAACAAGATGCTTGAATGTCTTGATCTTCCGTGGTTCATTGTAATACACTGCGTGTTAACTTCAAACATTTTCCTTTCTGAAAAATGTCCATGATCGACTACATTTGAAAAATAATTTATTCGAGATTGTATGTACTGGCATGCTGCCCCCTGAGTGCACACCTCTTCTTTCATTTATGGGGTGGTAGGTTCAGAGGAAGTTATGAGGCTAACGGTCCTAGAGCCCTTGCAAGCCTAGCTGTATTTATCCCTGGTTGCCCCAATTCTCAGTTATTAGGTGAGTGAAGTTTGTAGAGGTAAGGGTCTGTGGTAGTTAACACTGACTTATCTGTCCAGGAGGGACATAGGTACCACCCCTGGAGGGAATTTGTGGTTACCTATCCATTGACCTAGGTTGTGTTTGAAGAGGGTGAGCTTGTTTTAGATAAGTGGTGCTCTCTGGGAGATGTATCTATCTCTCCAGCATAACTTGTTCATGTCAGAGGCTAGGTTAAGGTTGGAAAGAATGACCATCCTGCAGTCTGATCTATGACTGTGTAGCATTTCCATCAGGGCTGAGTCAGAGACAGGCACAGGTCATCCTTTAACAACATGCAACATACAGTGACAGGGCTTTCAGACTTTCCACATAAGTTTTGTGTACCCTGTAATGTCTTGGTGAGAAACCTCTGTGGTCTCTCCAATTGTTGTAGGTGTCTGTTGAGGAACATGCAAATGGGAGTACTATATTCGATTATTGGTCTGAGGAGGGAATGGGTATAATGGAATTATAACATCCTTTCACTGGATGTGATATCTTTATGTATAAGATGTGCCATATAGAAGGCTTTCCTTACTAGTGAGGATACATAGGTTCATAGGTTCATATGTAGGTACTAGGCTATCTGCCTGATAGCATTTATAAGCCTAGCCAGTGTGTGTCAGCTTTCGCCGCACAATGATTAATTAGCTGAGCCCCTGTCAAGAAGAGCCAGTGAAGTGATCCCAGGGGTATATTTTCGGTTAACCATCCACTCGTCAAGATTTCTCTTGAAGAGTGTTAGTGAGGGGCTCTGCCTAATGTAGTTAGGAATTTTGTTCCAAAGCATGGGGAGTCTCTGTGACTGGAATCTATCCCTCCAGCATGTTCTATTTATTGTTGTGGCGAGGTTTAGCTCACTAGAACGCGTGGCTCGCAGTGAATTGGATTTCTTTAGGTGGAGCATGTCCATCATTTCTGAGTTGGACATGGCTTTGTAAGTCAGGCAGAGATCACCTCTGAGTAAGTAATATGCCACTGAGTACAGCTGGAGTTTTTCCAGTCGGGCTGCATAGGACATATGTTTGAGGCCAGTAATCCTCTTGGTGAGGTACTTTTGTGGTCTTTCCAGCTGTTGGAAGAGTCTTGTGAGGTACATCCCAAACGATGCATTGTACTCTATGATGGGTCTGATGAGTGACGAGTAGAGGGGCACTATAACCCCTTTATTTCTCAATGCGAACCCTTTAGTAATTAGATGGACTACATAGAAGGATTTCCTAACTACTTTGGCAATATAATTGTCAAAGGAGAGATTACTATCTACCTGGGTCCCCAGATCTCTTCTATATTAAGGGGGCTGCCACCTATGTGGTAATTCATGGGTGTTTTGTTTTTCCCAAATGGGATAACTATGCATTTTTTGGCATTTAGCTTGAGACCATGACTTTGACACCAGGTGTCCATCTCAGTAAGGCCCTTTAGGAGAATGTCCATGTCAGACGGAGAGTCAATTATGGCTCCCAGTTTGTAGTCATCAGCGAACTTGGTTAGCCATAGTCCTCATGTGTTTGTCTGTACATCTGAGAAGTATATGCCGAACAGTAGGGGTCCCAGGGCCGAGCGTAGTGGGACACCACTTGTGACTGGTTTAGAGTCGGACTTGGAGCCTGCTATTCTTACCATGTGAGTTCTGTGTGTAAGCCAGTTGGCAACCCATCTTGTGACGTAGGGGGGTATGTTCAGGCTGGTGAGTTTTTCTATAATTCCTGAGTGGAGAATGGTGTCAAAAGCCTTGGCAAGGTCAAGGTAGGCTGTGTGAACTACCTTCCCCTCATCTATGGCCTTGGTGACTGTCTCGAAGAAGTCAACCAGGCTTAGTAGACATGATCTGCCCTTAAAGCCGAAGTGGGTCGGGTCAAGTGTTTGGAGGTTTCCAATGTCTTTGTTAATGAGTTCCATGATGATGTGCTCCATAACCTTGCAGACTAGGCTAGCCAGGCTTATGGGGAGATAGTTACCTCCTTTGTGGAGCAGAATAACTGTTGCTGTGCACCAATCTATGGGCATGTAGCTGTGGAGAGGCTGAGGTTGAACAGTGTGTTTAGATGGGGGGTTAGTTTGTTCTGTAGTTCATGCAAGATGCAGCCTAGGACACCATCTGGCCCCATTGACGCTGTGCTTTTGGCTTTTGAAAGGGCTGTTTTCACCTGTGTGTCTGTGATTTCTGGGACACTACACTTTTCCGGTATTGTTGTGGGCCCTTTTAGGGGTGGGGGGGTGTGAAGTTTGCACTGAATCTATCTGCCAGGATGTTGGCAATATCAGTGGGTTCAGTATATTTTGTGCTATTTTGCACTAGCTCAGAGCATATCTGTGAGTTGCCACTTAGATTCTTGACATAGTTAAAGAAGGCTTTGTGGTTATCTTTTGAATCCTTGGCTATTTTTCTTTTGTAGTTAGCCTTGGAGGATTTTATGAGCGACCTTAGTTTCTTACTGATACTGATCAGGGATGTCTTTCCTTCTTGGGTTTTGCTTTTTTTTTCTGACTAGTTTCCTCCTCCTATTGTATAGCCTGTTTATGGCAGGAGTCCACTAGACTGGTTTCCTTCTCTTAGGGGAGTGAGTCTTGGTTTTGCTAGGGATGGCATGATCCTTGCATCCTTGTAGGTGCTCCTAGAGTGCATTTGTAAAGGTTCCTGCATCTTGGACACTGTTATCCTTTAGTGTGGTGGCTGTGAAACTTACCACCTCTGTCTTAAGTAAGGCAAAGGTTGCTATAGAAAAGTTTTCCACTGTGGTTTCCTTGTTTGGAGGTGGTGGTGTGGTGTGGACCTTCAGAGTGATTAGTTTATGTTCTGATCTAGCCAGTGACGGGTTCACCTCCGCTGTGGAAAACCTGTCGCCCATGTTGGTGATGACCAGGTCCAATATGTTTTCACCGCTGGTAGGTTAGTTTACCAGCTGGTCCAGGGCATTTGAGTTGATAAATTCCAGGAAGCGCTGGACCTGGGAGTTTGTACTTGAGTAGTTTTCCAAGTTAACGGTATGGTAATTGAAATTGCCCAATATCAGGGTGTTCGGTAAGACCTTCATGTTTTCCAGTGTCCCCAGAACAGCAGAGTGGTGGTCCTGGGTCATGGAGGGTGATCTGTAGCAGGCCACAATTTGCACTGCAGATTTGCCTGATGTTAGTTGCACATGGATGATCTCGGAGGTATCATGCTGCGCCACTAACCTGGAGGTGTAGGTATCCTTGGTGAATATGGATACACCCCCCCTATTTTGTGTTTTGGTTCATGTTCTGTGGCCAAAATGTGTGGTATGAGTTGTAGCCCAGTAGTGCTGGGGTGCTCTGTGGAGCCTTGAACTAGGTTTCAGTTACTGCACAGATGTCGACATTCTCCATACTGAGGAGTGCTTTGAGTGCGTGCATTTTGAGATTTAAACTCCTGGCATTGAGTAGCATAACCTTCATTTTTTTATTTGTGCTGTTTACGGAGGTGGGTTTGACTTTTGAGTCTTGCCTAAAAAAGGCACTATGGGGGCAGCAAGAGCCTTGGCCAGTATTCAAAAGCCTAGGGGTGACAGGTGCAAGCCATCTCTTGCGAATCAATGAGGCCTGTCGAGCATGTCGTCCCAGGCTGGCAGACACTGGATCCCCTTTGAATGACACCAGAAGCTTAGCCAGTTGTTGAAATTGATAATTTTTCTTTATACTGTGGTATCATTCTTGGTGAGGGCAGGATGCTACTCAGGGTCAGGGTCATACCCGCCTGGGGTACATGATCAGAGAGCTCTTCCATGTCTCTTTTCATGTAGTACAGGGAGGTACGTTTCAGGTCATTCACACCAACATGAACAATGACAGAGTCATATTTGTACTTGCTCTGGAGTGACCTGAGTGCTTGTATTATGTGGCAGATTCTGGCTCCTGACAGGCAGCTAACAGTTACCTTCTCCTTGTCCATCCTAGTGAATGGGACATCAGTGTGCCTGACTATAGAGTTGCCTATTACTAGTGTGTTAGGTATGGTATTTTGCCTTAAGGGCTGTGATTGTGCAGCACACTGATTTTGTGTTTTATGTGTTGTCTGGTTTGTGACATGAGGTGCAGGTTTTTTGGGTGTCTGCTTTGGAAGTCTGTGATGCTTTTGCAGGTTTTTATTTAGAGCCTCCGAGTAAGATTTTGTGTATTTATGTGTATTTTTTGACAGTGCTGGTTTAGTATGTCTATGTGAGGCTGGAGGTGTGTTGCAAGTGTTAACCTTCTCCTCATGACTGCCTGTTCCAGTCTTGGGTGGAGAGAGCTTAGCCTCCAGTTTAGCTATATAATTGCATCTCTTGCATATTTTATCATTTTGTGGTAGGAGGAGAGGGTTGTCTGTGTACATGAGGCAGTTGGAACATTGCCTCAGGATACCCAGGTTCACCAGCTGGAGTGGAGAGTATAACTGAAATTGCCCTTTGGTCATGCCTGAATAGTAGGGTGAGCTGCTTAGTTGCTTGGTTGGTGAGGGGTGAATAATGAGCCTTGCCCTGCTGGGCAATCAAGTGTCGGGGTATATTAGTGCTTGCTATTAGGTCTGAGCATGTGCTGGACTATAGGATGCTTTTTAAGTGCTTAGGGTGAGAGTTAGACCGCTTTCAAGGGAAAAACTGAAGAGGAGACTTGGTAGGGCCAGGATAAATTTAGCCCTAACTAACCGACACTGCCCAGACATGCAAAACTGTGCAAATGTGGTTTTACAGCAGGGAAATGAAAGAGATAGAAATTAGCCCAAATTGGCCTATAAACTACTAACTTCTGGGCTGGAACCACTATTCCAGGGACAGATGGCTGCTCAAAGCTCCCTCTCTCACAGGTGAACAGAGAAACCTCCCTCTATCCAAGTAAGGTAGCACAGCCCTGAATTCAGCACTAGCCTGAAAACTGGGCTATACTAGCTTAGAAAGGTGGGAAACAAAGACATTTGTTTTTGAAAAGATAAGGCAAAAGCAGTAAAAAAATACATTTAAAGCAGCTTTAAATGACTATTAACAGTAACATATACACTTAAAACAGCTTTAGATGACTACAAGCAATCAGAAAAGGCTTTTAAACAAATTACCCAATTAATCAGTAAAAAAATCTCAAAACTGAGCCCTCTTCCTGTAGTCTTCATTCAGACAGGTTCTAACTGCACACTCCTGCCACTGGGGTGCAGGGGAACCTTCTCCAAAAAAGAAGGCCTGGAGTAGTGCTCAAGTTTTACAAACAAAGCTAGATTCAGCAGGCCTGGATCTAGTCTATGCTACAAATGGTCTGAAGCCCAAGTGCTTAAACCACAAGGCTTAAAATAACAGCTACACTTTAATCAGGTTACTACCAAGCAGTAATAAATACAATTGAATAATTTTAACAAGGCCTAGATTAGTGCTCAAGTTATGCAAACAAAGCTAGATTCAGCAGGCCGTGATCTAGTCTATGCTACAGCAAACAAGGTGCACCAATTTCAGTAAGAAACAGTTCACATATGCAGGCACTATAAGCCTTTAACCAGAAATTCCCAGCTCAGAAGGGCAGAGTCCAGCCTCTCCTCCCACAAGAGTGCAGACCACAAACCTTCTTAATGTAAAATTACTGGCCTGAAGCCCAAGTGCTTAAACCAGAACTAACACACTTTTAGAATAACAGACACTGAGCCTTCAATCAGCAGTTCCCAACTTAGAAGGATGTAAGCTACCTGTCCTACTACAACAGTGCAGACCACAAACCTTCTTAATGTAAAACAACTGGTCTGAAGCCCAAGTGCTTAAACCAAAAGGCTTAGAATGATAGCTACACTTTAATCAGGTTACTACCAAGCAGTAATAAATACAATTGAATACTTTGAAGAAGGCCTGGATTAGTGCTCAAGTTATGCAAACAAAGCTAGATTCAGCAGGCCTCGATCTAGTCTATGCTACAGCAAACAAGGCGCACCAATTTCAGTAACAAACAGTTCAAATATGCAGGCACTATAAGCCTTTAACCAGAAATTCCCAGCCCAGAAAGGCAGAGTCCAAGCAGCAATAAATACAATTGAGTATTTTTAAGATGATGCAAAAGCAAAATAAAGTAGGAAGAAACACAAATACAGTAAAAGCAGATGAAACAAGTGCAAATTTCTTTCTTTTTTTTTTTTTTTTTTTTTTTTGAGTGAGCAAATGAGATGGGCCCAGGAGGAGTATCCAAATGCAAATTTACAAGAGGGGCAGGCATTTTCAAAGCCACCAAGATTAATACCAAAACAAAAGCAGGGAGGGTAGCTGGGGAAACTACAAACTTCCAGCTAGATAGTATTCAGTGCAATACATATAAATCAATTTAAATGCTGCATTATTTGAAGAAAGTGCAGATAAAGATTTACTTAAATTCACGTATACATCCAGTTGATTTGATTTTATGTAGGTCTTAGCTGGCCAAAGCTCAGGGTTTAAGCAGAAAATAATCCAAAAATGTACCACTTATATAAGGCAGAAACCAAATAACAATGAGTGAACTACCCCCACTTATCACTGGCTATTCAAGAATTCTAACAAGCATTAACTGAAAAAACAGAGCTACAACTTCCAGCTAGATAGTATTCAATTCAACACAAACAAATCAATTTAAATGCTGTATTATTTGAAAAAAGTGCAGATAAAGATTTACTTAAATTCACTTATACGTCCAGTTGATTTGATTTCATGTAGGTCTTAGCTGGCCAAAGCTCAGAGCTTAAGATGGTCAAAGTTCAGATTACTATCAACCTAAGTACCCAAATCATGTACCACTGGGTCTACATTTGGGGGGGGTGCTGTCTGTAATGTAATTAGCAGGGATCCCAGCTTTCCCAAATGGAATAATAATGCATTTTTTTTTGCATTTGGCTTTAATCCATGGCTTTGTCACAAATCATATGTCTGCATTAACTCCATCTCCAGTATATTAACATCACTGGGGGACTCAATGATTGCTTCCAATTTGCAATCAGCGAACTTGGTCAGCCACAGGCCATCCAAGTTTGCCTAGATTTCTGAGAAATAAATTCCAAACAGTAATGGGTCCAGCAGAGAACTCTGTGGTACACCCGTGGTGACTAGTCTTTTGCTAGAGGTGAAGTCACCCACTTTGACAGTGTGTGTCCTATCGGTGAGTCAGTTGACTACCCATATGGTAATGTAGGAGTTTATTCCCAAATAGGAGTGTTTCCCTATAATCCCTGAAGGGGGATTGTGTTGAATGTCTTGGCTAGGTCAAGATAGGCAGTATGCACTGTCTTTACCATGCCTAGGCCCTTGGTGACTTTCTTGAAGACGTCAACCATGTTTAACAGGCATGATCTACCTTAAATGTATCTGAACTGGGTTGGGTCCAGAGTTTGGAGATTACCTTATGGCATTGTTAATAAGGTCCACAATGATTCTTTTCATAGCCTTGCAGATGAGGCTAGTCAAGCTTATGGGCCTAAGCTTCCCAGGTTCAGTTTATGGTTCCACCTTTGTGCAGAGGGATTACTGTTGCTGCCCTCCATTCCACCGGAACATAGCCAGTTCTTAGGCTGTGGTTAAACAGGGATACAAGTGGGTCTGCTAAGTAATTTTTTAAGTTGTTTAAAAGGCAACCTGGATGTTGTCTGCTTCCATTGATGCTGTGGTTTTAACATTGGAGAGCAACAAGATGTCCTGCTGTCTTGAGATAATAAGCTGAGGAATGGTGCCATATATACTATGGGGAATGGCCATTGGGTGAAGTTTTCTCCAAATCTGTCTGTCAGCAGGTTGGTTATTACCTCTGGTTGAGTATGGGTAGTGCCATCTGCAACCAATTCAGCACATAGCTGGGTATTTCCTTTTAGGTTTCAGATGTAGTTAAAGAATGCCTTATAATTATCCTTAGCTAGGGAGGCTGTATTTACTTAGTAATTAACTTAGAAGGACTTGACAAGATCTCCAATTTATTTTTTTAAGCTAGAGAGAGATTTCTTCCTCCACTGAGCCAGTTCTCTATTGTTCTTGGACATTAGTTTATTTCTTTATTTGTATAGCCTGTTTACATTAGGGTCCACTAGGGTGGCTTGTTTTTGCTGCAAGACCTGGTTTTAATCCAGTTAGGTAGAACTGATGTATACAAGTTTGGTTGTAAAGGACATGGTTTTACGCCTCTGCATAGGTGTCCATGCTATCTGCATTTGAGGGTCTTTGAAACATCTTATACCATCACTTAGTAGGAGGTAATTTGTCTTAGAAAAATTCTTATGCATGTTTGAGTTTGATGGGATATCTGGTCTTATAATTACATTCAACGAGACTGATTTATGGTCCAATCTTTCCAGGGAGAACATCACAAGAGGGGATGCAATGCTCTCCCGTGTTAGTGAGTACTGTGTCCAGGACATGTGAGCCTCTTGTGATTGTGCTGACTGTTTCAAAAAAATCTCTGAGCCAGCAGGTTTGTGCTCTTGTATAGTTCCCCATCAATGGTAGGATGATTAAAACCACCCATAAGTAAGGTGTTGGACTGTATGTCAAGTGACTCCAGTAAATCTAGGTATGTGGTATGCGTTTGCTGTTTCATGGTGGGGGAACTATAGTTAGCTATGATGTAGTAGGGGGCCATGCCTATAGTTAATTGGACATAGAGTAGCTCAAGAGAGTCATACTGTTGACCAGTCTTGTGGTGTACTTATCCTTAGTGAATATGGATACACCCCCTCCTTTGGTTCTTTCATGCTCAGTTTGTGGTCTGACCATATAAAAGGCATTGTAGCCCTGCACAGTTGGGGTGCTTTCCATGCCTTTGAACCATGTCTTGGTAACTGCACAAATGTCAGCATCTTCCAAAGTGAGGAGTCCTTCCAGGGAGTACAGTTTCTTGTTTAGACTCCTAGCATTAAGTAGCAATACCTTGAGTTTACCTACAGAGGTTTTTGTTATGTTGGGAGGTTATTTTCACACTGCCTACAAAAAGCACAATAGGAGTGGCTAATGCCTTTACCAGTATCCAAAAGCCTACAGGAGACAGGTGCAGACCATCTCTGGCAATGCAGTGTGGCCTGCTGACCATGTCTTCTCAGGCTGTTAGATATTGGATTCTCTTGGACTGACACCAGACACTAAGCCAATTGTTAAAGTCAGTCATTTCTGTTTGTACTGCAGCATCATCCTTGGAAAAGGTAGAATGTTGCTTGAGGCTAGGCTTATACCTGCCTGTGACACACAGTCTTAGAGCTCAGTCATGTCTCCCTTCATATAGTCCAGGGAGGTATGTCTCAAGTCATTCACCCCCATGTGGACTATGATGGAGTCATACTAGTACTTGTGGTTGAGTGGCTTGAGTGCTTGAGTGACTTGACAGATCCTGGCACCTGACAGGCAGCTAATCATAACCCGCTCCTTATCCAGCCTGGTGAGAGTAAGATCTGTGTGTCTCACAATGGAGTCACCTATGACCAATACATTAGGTTTTGAGGTGTACACCTTGGGGGCTTATTTGTTGAGACACTGGTGTGTGTGTGTGTGTGTGTGTGTGTGTGTGTGTGTGTGTGTGTGTGTGTGTGTGTGTGTGTGTGTGTGTGTGTGTGTGTGTGTTATGTATTGTTTTTTGCATTGTTATATGTGTAAGTGGTTTCCATTTGGGAGGCCTCTGATCTTTTGGAAAGTTATTAGTGAGTACCTCCTTGTATGTGGGTTTACGTCTCATGTCCTAATTTAGTGTGGGAAGTGTGTGTGTGCTGACAATCTGTTTGGCATTCCATTTGTCCTTATGTGAGAGTCTTGTCTCCAATTTCATAGTGAAACTACATCTCTCACATAAAGGATTTGTTTGTTTCAGGAGTAAGTGGTTGTCAGCATACATGAGACAATTGCTACATTGCCTCAAAATGCCCATGTCTTTCCGGCTGGCCAGATAGATGATGGGAAACTGCCCATTCATGATAGGAGGGTCTTACTGTATGTTTTATTGGGGAAAGGAATGGATTAATTTGACAGGATTGTGCTGGTAGTGCCAAGGCTACATGATAGAACTATACTTTGTGTAGGCTAAGGTAGATCAATAAAGCAACACTGCTCAGTGTGCAACTGAGTTGCTCCTAGAACAGCAGAAAAGCTTGGAAGGGTTTCACTGACAGCTGTTTAGGGAAAACTGAGCTTCTAGGGTTTTGCACCTATACAGAGCACTGCTAACTGCCTCTACATGAAGAGCAACACCACACAAACTTGAGGCTTAAATGCAAGCAAAGGGAAACAAGTTTTAAGCTAAGTCACCTCACAGTAAGACGTTGTCCCATTCGATTCTCAGCTAGAGCATCTTCTGTCTGGAGACATGCGTGAATAGGCGTGCCTTCTTTGAAGGTTGTGCGTCAGGGCTGGCAACTTGGCATGTAAAAAAATCTACTGCCGATCATTAGCGGACCGGAATTCCGCTGTGGCGACCCCTAACCGGGAAAAGCCGAAAGACACAACAACAACTAATCAGGAAATCTCACTATAATCCTTTGACCAGCAATCCCCAACTCAGAGAGGTTAGCTCAGCACACCTCTGTCACAAGGGTGCAGAAAAACATATTTTTAATGTAGAATAGCTGTTCTGGAGCCCACGTGTAACAAGACTACACAAATTACCTATAACACCCCTACAACTAACAGATACAATGTAATACAGGACAATTAACCACTTAAAGCAGCAGCACAGAATATATATTTTTGAAAAGGCTAAAGTACAATAGTGTATAAGAGAAGTACAAAAAGATACTTAGAGCCCCTTTGTGTGCTTCCCAGCTCAGATAGACCAAGTAACAGCTATTGCCACTAGATGAATGATCCCAGTCCTCCTCGTGTAAAAAGCACAGGAAAGGAGTGTTCAGAGTGAAATGCAACTACAAATAAACTTAAAAGATATGAAATTCTACCACAAATAAACTTAAAGATACGGATACATAAACAAGTTATAAAAGTCTTCACTTTGTATAACTGAGCCAAGAACCACTCAATTGTACAGTATTTATAAAGGCACTATACACAAGATAAGCTGAATAATAAGCCCTCCAGCCAATAAAACTACATGCATCAGTCTGACAAGCCTGATCTGCAAGGCCATGGAATGTATTATCATGGAACTTATAAACAAAGACATTGGGAACCTTCAAACACTGGACCCCACCCACTTTGGGTTTGTGAAAGGCCAATCTTGCCTCCTGAACCTGATCAACTTCTTCGACTCAGTCTCCAGAACCATGGACGAGGGTAAGGTGGTTCACAGAGCCTACTTGGACCTCGCCAAGGCTTTCAACACGATCCCCCACTCTAGAATCATAAATAAACTTACTAAACTGGGCATTAATCCCTACATTACTCAATGGGTTGCAAATTGGCTTACTGACAGAACACACACTGTAAAAGTATCAGACTCCAAATCCAGCTCCATACAAGTGACAAGTGATGTACTGCAGGGTTCTGTCCTGGGACCAGTCTTGTTTGGCATCTACTTCTCTGAAGTACAGGCCAACACTAAGGGGCTCTGGCTTACAATGTTCACAGATGGTTGCAAGCTGGGAGCCATTATTGAATCCCCAAATGATGTGGATATACTGCAAAAGGGACTTACCAAAACAGATGCCTAGTGCCAGAGCCATGGGCTCAAGCTAAATGCCAAAAAATGTATAGTTGTCCCCTTTGGGAAAAAACACATACCTGTGAACTACCACATAGGTGGCAGTACACTAAACACCAAAAATGTGATAAGAGACCTAGGGACACAGGTGGATAGTGGTCTCACCTTTGATAACCACATAGGCGCAACAGCTAGAAAATCCTTCTATGTGGCACACCTCATCACTAAGGGCTTTTCATCCAGAAAAAAGGAGGTAATTGTCCCTCTATACGCATCCCTCATTAGACCCATTATAGAATACAATGCCCCATTTGGTATGCACCTCACAAGACATCTGCAACAACTAGAAAGCTGCAGAAATACCTCACAAAAAGAATCACAGGCCTAAAGCAGATGCCTTATGATGACCATCTAAAGAAACTCCAGCTATACTCTGTTGCCTATCACCTACTCAGAGGCAATCTCTGCCTGACATACAAGGCCATGTCAAACCCAGAGTTGTTGGACATTGCTACACTTAAAGAAATCCCAATCCCTCTGAGTCACATGCTTCAGGGATCTTAACCTTGTCATCATGATGAATAGAATATGCTGGAGGGATAGGTTCCTGACCCAGAGACTCCCCATACTCTGGAATAGGCTGACCATACATGTCAGGCAGAGTGCCTCAATGGCCGTCTTCAAGAGGAACCTTGACAATTGGATGCGAGATAGGAAATTCACCCCAGGGATCACATCAGTAGCCTTTCTAGACAGGGGTCCAGGATAGTAAATATTTGTGGGAGGCAATAACCAGGGAATCGTTATGCCTAGGCTTGTATCGGCCCTAGGTCCAATAGCCTAGTATCTACCTACGAACCTATGAACCTATGCAGAAATCTCAAATGTTTCCCAACCTAAACAGACCAGGCTACATCCCAGTGCATTAGATGGTTAAATCCACTGACCTCTTGATGTAAAAACAAGTCCTTGTTGGAGTGTAAAAATACAGTACTGTATCCAACAGCAAGTAAACCAGTTGAAAAGAGTGTAAAAATACAGTACTTTATTCAACAAGTAAATCAATTCAGCAAACAATGACAGGTAAAATGCAAATTTTTAGTATAAGCAAAAGGAAAGGCAAATAAATAATTCAAGACATCAACAGAAGTGTAGAAAGGGAGGAGCTTAGTAAGCTCAATTTTTCAGTAGGGTTTTGTAGCTTAAAATCACCAGGTTTAAAAACCAGATAAACAATTGGGTGACTGGGAGGGAAAAACTAGCAGGGAATCACCAGCAGTGCTTTAGTTTATGCATGCTTGAAATCTTTTCAGCAAAAGACAAAGGCCCAAAAATTTACTGTACTTTTAAGTATCACCCAAGAAATAATTTAACCAATGAAAAAATGTGTGAAATGTGCAGTCTAGCTAATTTAAGTGTCTGTCTATCCCAAAGAACAAAAACACCAGGCCAAGAAGATTTCTTAAAACAGAAAAAAATGGAGCAGGTAAAACAGAAAGCAGCTTAAAGTAAAATTCTTAGATACTGCTTCCCTTTGCTTTCTTTCTAATCTGCATTTAATGTAGCCTTAAGTAACACAGTTCATTTTGGTAAGCAAAACTTTTCACTTAGCGTATAGAAAATGCACCCATCCAATCACACACTGTTGTAAAGGATCTGGTCACTCTTGTTGATAATTCCTTATCATTTGACTGTCATGTTTCCACAGTAGTTTGGAAAGCCTTTTATCTTGCCCAGCTAATTTCCAAAGGCATCTCTACTAGATCCAAAGAAGTCTTAATTTACTCGTATCTTATCTGAGCCATTATTGAATATAATGTACCTTTTATCATGTGGTCTTCCCATCATATCATACAACTTCAGAGATCTCAGAGATTCATAACTAAAAAGATGAATGGCCTCAAAATCTTAGTTATCATGAGAGACCTGCAGCTGTTTTTCTTAACTCAGTCGCTTAGAGACTCCTCCTTGGTGATCTTTGTCTAGTCTTTTGTTCCATGAAAGAACCAACCCTTTTTGAGCTCCTATTCTTCTGCAGAACTAATGGTACATCAACTACTCAGTTAAAAGAACTAAGCCTTCATCAGCATATAAGTTAAGACAAGTTGCCATGATAGATTCATATTCCACTACATGTCAACCAAAGTACCATCCTTGCCACCTTTAAGGTAAACCTAGATAATTGGATGGGCCACCTCAAATTCTTTCCTGTTTCTATCTTGTCTTGCTTTCCATGAGGCTAGAGGGAAGTTTTGAATAGGGATTTTGGCTAGGCTTGAAATAGTCTTCAGATCAATTGCCTAGTACTTGCCTATGAACCTATGTCCCCAACTGTAATCAAAAATCATTTAAGCAACTTTTAATAAGGATCTAACCAGTGATGACATGAAAACAGTGACATACTACTTCAGTTTTTATAACAGAAAGTTAATTCCTGCATCTCATTTCTAACACCCTTTTTCCAAATGACAAATACAAATCCATAACACAAAAGCATAACAATTTCCATAACTACAAACAATTTACAAGAAAGTATGATCATATTACTAAACACAGCACAGTTAACTTATTTAAATTGTTTGCAACTCATCCACATGGAATGAAGAATCATTCCATGAAAAATCCTCGTATTTATTTACTAACAGATTTCCTTGATATCACATTCATATTGTTATGGCATTTGCCATCAATTAGTAGAAAAAAAATCACGGAACAAAGCAGAATTTTTGCTTTCCCATTTCCTTGTAAAAGTTTCCCTGACAGAGGATAATAATTAACATACAGTGGATACTGATGTTTCTCAATACAGCTAGGTATTGAAGCATTAAATAAGATTAACAAACTAGCACTTATTTTTTCAAAATTCCTACCTAAACTTTTCAGATTTAGACCACAAATTTCTATGATTCTCACAAGAGTTGAGCATGTTGTGATGCCCTTGCACTACCAACCAGTAATCAAGGAACCTCAATCCTAACCACTGGCAACACTGGGAGATGTTCACTGACAGGTTAACAGGTACACACACAATATTTACAGATGTGGCTTTCTGCATCAAGTGCAATTTCTCTAAGCACACAGAGACCACATTCAGTCCAGGGGTGGTTTCTCCCTCTTCCTCCAGATCCCCAAGAAGACTTCCCACTGGCACAGTTATAGAGTTGAGAGCTCAGCTGAGTGACCAAGCCAAGACCTCCAGTACCCTCTCTGTCAAACCAGTGCTTTGTGTCCCTGCCCAAGCAGCTGACACACACACACACACACACACACACACACACACACACACACACACACACACACACACACACACACACACACACACACACACACACACACACACACACACACACACACACACACACACACACACACAGACTTTGAAGTTTGATACACACACACACACATGCCTGGGAAAGGCTAGCACATATTTACTAGCCTGACCCCTTCTGCCCAGACTATAAGGTAGTTTTCACTGCCACCAGTCACTCCTGCCAGCTACCTTAAGACCCTTAACAAAGGGTGCCAAATCTGACTGTGTAATAGTAATATTAACACAAATGGTAGTTTGACCAGGAGCAATGTTATTAGGAGTGGCCCACATAGTGTCACCAAATAACTATGCAAGTACTCTCAAAACTTAAATATCTCTGCACAGATCAGCCACAATGAAAGATGTAAATATATTCATAATAAATAATAAAGGAACAGGACAATACTAAATATATATTCACAGTAACATCAGAGTTCAAAATCGCAGGAAATATTAAAAATAACATTGCAGTACAGGCTCACACAAATAAAGAAAAACGAAATCTAAACTAAGCTCCACTATATTTTTGACTGTACCTAAGAGAGTTACTATACCCTAATTTACTATTAGAACAAGGCAGATGTGGTGAATGGTCCTGGTTGTTGTCAGGTCCAAGGCAGAATTCAGAATGCTCTGTCTCACTAAGAGACTTCTCTAAATAATATCTAAAATATTACGGCTGGGATAACTTGATATCATTTCTGGTCATCTGACTTTTAGTTCCCAGGCCAAAACCCCCATTGCTGAAGCTGGTAGTATTTATCATCTACCTGTAAAAATACTCATAGAAGGGCTTTTGCTCAGATGTTTGGCAGATGCTGGAAGTCATAAAACAATTGCCTTCCTTAATGCTTTCAGACTAGCAATTAGTTCACCCCAAAGACAATACAGAAAGCTTCCTAGTGCAGACTTTGTGTCTCTAGCTGCATTGAAAACTTGAGAGATATCCTCTTTATGGAGTATCCTTTATGATGTAGCCTGTAAAGTGATTTAATTTCAAATATTTTTCTAAAATGTACTGGACTGAGATTAACCCTCTGTATTCCAATTTCCACAGTTAAAATATATACATTTAAACAGTTATAATAGTGCATGTACATGCCAGTTATCTTCCAGTATGCCAGACTGTGGATATATCCTAAACACAGCACTTACAAAAACCCTTTCAACACAAACATCTGTACAGAGCAGTTTGATAAACACACGGCATTCAGTTCTAATACATTTGTAACACAATCATCTTATATGACATACAGTTCTAACACATTTGTAACACCAGCATCTTGTATATATTAGTTTGATATTCACAAATGACACATAATTATTTAGAAAATTCCAGCTAGCTGTGCTGGTAGTACCTCTTTTTGTCACATATATTACCAAAAGTGTTTTCTTTTTCCTGGCATTTGTCATTTGTAACTTTGAAATTTTCTAATTAATACATTTTAATAATCTTTAATGCAATATAAAATGGTCTATGAATATATGTTCAGGAGAAAGTCTTCCAAAAAGGTGATGCAATATAAACCAGTAGATTTTAATATTAATCTTGTATTATCCTTATCTAAATTATTTAAATATAAATATATTTCAGTAATTTTCCTTTAATGTAATTTTGCTAGCTTTATTAATTCAGAATTATCATTACGATTAATAAGAAACCCCTGTATCTAAACATGAAGATGTGACATAATACTATGAACTATCCGGTTATTAAGATTTAAATGAAACTTAGTAATATATTTTTCTGAATAGATAATTTGATGTCCCCTTACGCAATCCATCCTGCAAAGCAGTTCAGAATTTTTAGAAACCAACATGTTATCTATATCAGTCCCAACCGAGAGAATAAGCAATAGGAAAATTTGTGAATAACCATCTTCTGAATGCTTAAATATAAAAATATTAAAAGCTGAGAAGGCTATGACAATGTGTGACAAGCCCAAGATGTTGGCCATTCATCATAAAATCATTAATAGCAAGTTAAAACCCTGAAAATTAATGAAACACTAGGTTTAGATAGATTCATCTGTGAAAAATATATTAACATAAAATATAATAACTTTTTTAAATCTGTAAATCAGAATAATATTGAGAATATCACCTTGGAAATATGCATTTATTTATACCATAATAACTCAGGATAAATATCCAGAACTTTGTAACTCATACAGACCTATATATTTGTTGAATGTAACAGACACTGTGCAGACTGTTTGAATCATAATTAAAACACAGTGTGGATAGTGATATAAAAAGAATAGTTGCCTTAACTGATTATGCAAACAATACCAAAAGAAGCTGACCATAATTTGCTTAGATTTAGAGAAGGGTTTTGACTCTGTAAATTGATATTATTTACGCTGCTTAAAAATCGTAGGTTTTCTGATAAATGTATTAGTTGCTATTACAAGCATATAAAATCTTCTCGTCTTCTGTAAAAACAGGAATGTGTTAAAAAGGTACTAAATAGTGATGCTCACTTTCTCATGTGTTATTTAATCTCATTATAGTCTTCTGCAAATCATACAAAATTAGATATAAAATAAAAGGGCTCAAAATAACTCTACCTAACTAATTTAAAATATCAGTAATTCCTGATGACATTCTCTTAACAGCTGATAATATTAACAAGAATTTTTATCATTGGAATGCATCTGTTTTGGCATTTGAAATGGCATTCTTACATCAACAGTTTCCTCTGTTTTATTAACCGTCAAATCAGTCTCATTATAATTTGTTGTTTGCATTTAAAGTATTTCATGCAAATGGTTTGATATCTATGTGAAATAGTTTTGTCTTAAGACTGTCATTCTTATGAAAGTATCTGCCAGTATAGCTACCATTTACAGTTAAGGCAAAGATGGAAAGTTTCCTTCTCTACAGTACTCATTTCTGTCATTTAACATCATGTCAGATAATGGAAATCTCATTTAGTTAAGTATTTACTATCTTGGAGTTAATAGATACCTTATACACTTAACTGTAAGAAGGTTAGTGTCATGCATGCTGTATGAGCGTTGAGAATGACCACATTATTCAGTGCATTAAATACTACCTCAGTTTTTATTCAACATTAAAAGGGTTTTCAAATAACTTGTACAGGAAGAATTGATACATTTAGTAAGAGTGACTGCACTGTCAATATACATCTGCTCTTCCAGACATGGTGAATCTGAGTAAGTTAGTTTTGCAGTATGTTTTTGTCTTCCATGAAAAACTATATGTGAAAACAGTCGGCTTATGTAGTTAGCAAACACCATGTAAACACAATGAAAATATCTTTACTCAGGACCACATGTTTAGTTTTTTGTCTCTCTGTCTCTGTTTCTTGTTTAACTTACGTTGGTTCATTTGGCTCATTTTCCTCAGGTACACAGGAAGCATCATCTCCCAATGAACTAAGCTTTAGTACCCTACATAAATATACTAGTCAAATAAGGCAAGAGTCCTCATTGTCTGGGACTGTATTGAACATTTTAAAACTAATTGTGATACCTTCATATCAAGCCCTGTCTTGCATGTCAGGTGCATTTATATGAAGCCTTCTATGTCTTCTCGTGGATATGCCCTGTTTGCAAGTCGCTGCCTTTCATGCAATGGAAGCTGCTCTACTTGGCCAAATAGACAGTAACATGAACAGTGATTGGCACTTAAGTAAGCCATTTGTGCATATGTGCTAGTCTTCCACATTTTTTGCATCATCTTTTTCAAATAAAAATTTTATTGTAGACTTTTCCATTTTTAAAAGAAAGAAATAAAAAAACATGCTACATCGTACAACAGTGCTAATGACAAAATACTTATGGAACAGAGCTTTAGCATAAAAGAGAACAGTGTTCAATCACAGGTTATATAAGAAAACATAAAATGGTCTCTAATTACATACATGCGAAAAATGAGATAACTCACAAGACCAAATATTTCTATCTGAAAAACTGAACAGAAAGGTAGTATTGACACCTTTCTATCCTACATGTCCAAACAACGTAGCCGATACCCTGCCTATTTTCTGGAGCAAAAGTATATATAATTTATTGCATCATCTTAATAAATCTTCCCATAAAATTTAAACCATCTAGGTTTTATATGTGGCCAATTCTTTTAATATTACTTTATGCCACTTTCAGTGCAGACAGAAGTAGTAATATCCAAGTCTGATGATCATCTAAGCCCATGTAACACTTGAGCAGGATGCTTTCTCCCAGCATATAGTTCAGAGACATACAGGGTAAACTGAAAATCTTGATGAAGGCAAAGGAGTCTCTAGTGCCACTAAGCTGACAATGCACCAGGTCTATTCAGTTAATAAGGAACATTTACTCTTTTCTGTTGGAAAATGTCCCTGTTTGGAAATAAGCATAGCAGATGTCTTATCTTCTGAGATGGAAACATAAGATATTCACACATATAACACTCTGTATAATAGCATTGTTTTGGAATTAATTTTTCAGTATTGCAAATGCTAGTATTTTGAAGTAAAAAAAAAAATCCAGAAATGATTTCTGTGCAGTATCTGCTTTCACATTGTTAACCATCCAAGATATTTTGGTTTCTCATTTCATATGAGCACAAGAATAATAGCTTCTGATACATACTACATTTATTATTATTCTAAAGAAATGCAAAACATAGACTTTTTCAGAAACAAATGACAAAACTAGGGTAACTGCATGGCTATGTAAGGCTACTGTGGTACACAGCAGTAAAGGACAATTTCTATGTAACTGTGCTAAGGGGTACATGAAATTTCACCAAATAATATATCATGCCCCCCTGATATACATGAAATTTCACCGAATAATATATCATGCCCCTCTGATAAGATGCTCTTAGCCAGTTCTAGCTGTAAAAACACATGCACGTCTTTACAATCCTGTAACGCATATGAGTCTAAAGAGGGTCATAAGTCCAGTGACAAAAAAAGTCAGGAGAAATAAATATGATTTTTACGTCTGATGTAATGATAGCTCTGTAAATAAGTACTGTAGGCCATTATTGTAGTGAGAATCCACAGTAGAAAATAAATATTCAGAATGTCAGATTGGTAGGAAGGGCTCATGAATTGAAGGCACAGGGGGCTGTCTTTCTCACACTTTGAGATATCATTACAAAACTTTCACCTAACAATAGAGTAACTACAAAAGACACACAAGACTGAAATGCATCACATATAGCTTCCAGTATAGCACACCACTATGCATATAGTCTGAAGATTAGTTTTGCCTGGCACTTTATGCAAAGGTGAAACAGCACCTAAACATGAAGCCAATAGTAGTTCCAGACCGTAAGAACAAATGCCCTCTGAAACCTAGATGGCAGTTCACAATAAAAATTTCAGGTACTTTTAATACTTATGGGATGCTTAGGTGTAAAACTCATACATAGTGTTCCAGTGAAATGTACTCTTTCTAAGATAGTACACTACGTTTGATTGTGAAGGAATCAGGCAAATATAATGGCCATATTGCTCATAGACAGATACTGTTTACTACAAGTGATCTTGTAACTGCCATTTGCTTTCAAATATCACCTGCCACCCAAAATAATAACCACATTCTGTATACTTCATTGAAGAGAAAAGAGCATTTTCACTTATTACTAAAATTCACCTGACTCCTGCATCTACTTTTATAAAAGTTTAATAAAAACAGGAAACACAAGTGTATTGTGCTGTGGACAGTGTATATTCTATCTGTTTTCCTGGCAAAGAAGTCAGAAAACAACAGATGACAGTGATGAATTTCATCTTGGAGTTTTCATGTGGTGTGGTCTGTCCCCACAGCCCACATCCTAAGGCAATGATCCATGTAATTTGATTAGCCAAAGCCAGACATTGCTTTCTTCCACTTGTTACATCCCACCCTCTGTCTCCAAAATGCAGAAAACTGTCTCACATAGTTCTCAACCTAGCAGCTCCAAAATATGGAACGCACATTTTAATAACATAAAATACACAGTTCTAAAAGTCCCGGCAGTCTCTAGGCATATGACTTGACTAGAGATTGCTGGGAAAGCACTGCTATTGGTTGATCTTAACAGTCACTCCCAAATACTTAGACTGTGGAGTTGCTGGTACTCTTTTGTTACATCATTAAAGGAGGAGTGTCAAAGATGTAGCTTTCAGAACACTTTTATTTATTTTTTCACTAATACATAGCTTGGGTTCTATACATTTAACCTGTTGTACTTTGCCTGCATGATTCTGCTTCATTTTGTATAAATTCATTTTTTCTGAGAGAGGGGAGCTTTGAGTAACCTATCTGTCCCTAGAGGAGTGGTTCCAGTCCAAAAGTTGGTAGTTTATTGGCCATTTTGGGCTAATTTCTCTCTCTCTTTCTTTTCCCTACTATAAAAACCTTGTTTGCATGATTTTGCGCACCGGGCAGTGCCAGTTAGCTACAGTTAAATTATTCCCAGCTCGACTAAGTCTCCTCTTCAGTTTTTCCCTTGAAACTAGTCTAACTCTCAACCTACGCACTCAAAAAGCATCTTACAGCCCAGCCCTTGCTCAGACCTAATAGCAAGCACTAATATACCCTGACACTGATTGCCCAGCAGGGCAAGGCTCTTTATTCACCCCTCAACAACCAAGCGATTAAGCAGCTCACCCTACTATTCAGGCATGACCAAAGGGCAACTTCAGGTGCACTCTCCAGTCCAGCTGGTGAATCTGGGTATGCTGATGTTACAACTGCCTCATGTACACAGACAACCCTCTCCTTCTACCACAAAACACTAATATATGCGAGAGATGCAATTATACAGCCAAATTGGAAGCTAAGTTGTCTCTACCCAAGACTGGAACAGGCAGTCAAGAGGAGAAGGTTAACACTTGCACCACACCTCCAGCCGCACACAGACCTACTAAAACAGCACAGGCAAAAAATACACATAAATACACAAAATCATACTAAGAGGCTCTAAATAAAAATCTGCAAAAGCATCAGAGACCTCCAAAGCAGACACCCAAACAACCTGCACCTCCCGTCACAAACCAGGCAACACATAAAACACAAAATCAGTGTGCCGCACAATCACAGCCCTTAAGGCGAAATAACATACCTAACACACTAGTAATAGGTGACTCTATAGTCAGGCACACTGACGTCCCACTCACTAGGATGCACAAGCAGAAGGTTACTGTTAGCTGCCTGTCAGGAGCCAGAATCTGCCCCATAACGCAACCACTCAGGTCACTTCAGAACAAGTACAAATATAACTCTGTCATTGTTCATGTTGGTGTAAATGACCTGAGATGTACCTCCCTGGACTACATGAAAAGAGATATGGAAGAGCTCTCTGCTTATGTAGCCCAGGCTGGTATGACCCTGAGTAGCATCCTGCCCTCACCAAGAATGATACCTCAATATAAAGAAAAAATTGCCAATTTCAACAATTGGCTAAGATTCTGGTGTCATTCAAAGGGGATCCAATGTCTGTCAGCCTGGGAAGACCTGCTCGACAAGCCGCGTTGCTTCGCAAGAGACAGCTTGCACCTGTCACCCCTAGGCTTTCGAATACTGGCCAAGGCTCTTGCTGCCCCCATATTGCCTTTTTTAGGCAAGGCTCAAAAGTCAAACCTCCCTCTGTAAACAGCACAATTAACAAAAAAACTGAGGGTTATGCTACTCAACGCCATGAGTTTAAATCTCAAAATGCACGTGCTCGAAGCACTCCTCAGTATGGAGAACGTCGACATATGTGCAGTAACTGAAACCTGGTTCAAGGCTCCAGAGAGCACCCCAGCACTACCGGGCTACAACTCATACCACACATTTCAGCCAGAGAACACGGACCGAAACACAAAAGGAGGGGGTGTATCCATATTCATCAAGGGTACCTACACCTCCAGGTTAGAGGTGCAGCATACCACCTCTGAGATCATCCATGTGCAACTAACATCAGGCACATCTGCAATGCAAATTGTGGCCTGCTACAGATCACCCTCCATGACCCAGAACCACCACTCTACCTTTCTGGAGATACTGGAAAACATGAAGGTCCTACCGAACACCGTGATATTGGGCGATTTCAATTACCCTACCATTGACTGAGAAAACAACTTGAGTACAAACTCCCAGGCCCAGCGCTTCCTGGAATTCATCAACTCAAATATCCTGGATCAGCTGGTAAACTCCCCTACTACAGGTGAAAACATATTGGACCTGGTCATCACCAACATTGGCGACAGGTGTTCCACACCGGAGGTCAACCCGTCACTGGTTAGATCAGACCATAAACTAATCACTTTGGATGTCCACACCACCACCAGCCCCAGCTAAGGAAATCACAATAAAAAACTTTTCTAAAGCAAACTTCACCTTACTTAAGAGAGAGGTGGTAAGTTTCACAGCCCCCACGCTAAAGGATAACGCTGCCCAAGATGCAGAAACCTTTACATATGCATTCTTTGAGTACCTACAAGGATGCATGGATCATGCCATCCCTAGCAAAACCAAGACTCATTCCTCTAAGAGAAGGAAACCAGTTTGGTGGACCCCCTGCAATAAACAGGCTATACAATAGAAGGAGGAAACTAGTTCAGAAAAAAAGCAAATCCCAACAAGGAAAGACATCCCTGATCAGTATCAGTAAGAAACTAAGGTCCCTCATGAAATCATCCAAGGCTAACTATGAAAGAAAAATAGCCAAGGATACAAAAGATAGCCACAAAGCCTTCTTTAGCTATGTGAAGAATCTAAGTGGAAACTCGCAGATATGTACTGAACTAGTGCAAAATAGCACAAAATATATTGAACCTACTGATATTGCCAACATCCTGGCAGATAGATTCAGTGCAAACTTCACTCACCTTCAAAAGGGCCCACAACAATACCGGAAAAGTGTAGTGTCCCAAAAATCACAGATGCACAGGTGAAAACAGCCCTTTTAAAAGCCAGAAACACTGTGTCAATGGGACCAGATGGTTTCTCAGCCTGCGTCTTGCAGGAACTACAGAACGAACTAGCCCCCCACCTAAGCACACTGCTCAACCTCAGCCTCTCCACAGGCTACATACCCATAGAATGGCACACAGCAACATTTATTCCTCTCCACAAAGGAGGGGCCACAACTGACCCTGATAACTATCACCCCGTAAGCCTGACTAGCCTGGTCTGCAAGGCTATGGAACGCATCATCATGGACATTGGGAACCTCCAAACACTTGACCTGACCCAGTTCGGCTTTGTTAAGGGCAGATCATGCCTACTAAACCTGGTTGACTTCTTCAAGACAGTCACCAAGGCCATAGATGAGGGAAAGGTGGTTCACACAGCCTACCTTGACCTCGCCAAGTCTTTCAATACCATTCCCCACTCGGGTATTACAGAAATACTCACCAGCCTGAACATAAACCCCTACGTTACAAGATGGGTTGCCAACTGGCTTATAGACAGAACTCACACGGTAAGAATAGTGGGCTCCAGGTCCAACTCTAAACTAGTCACAAGTGGTGTCCCACAAGGCTCGGTCCTGGGACCTCTACTGTTTGGCATATACTTCTCAGAAGTACAGGCAAACACAGGAGGACTATGGCTAACCAAGTTTGCCGATGACTGCAAACTGGGAGCCATAATTGACTCTCTGGCTGACACGGACATCCTCCAAAAGGGCCTTACTGAGACGGACACCTGGTGTCAAAGTCATGGCCTCAAGCTAAATGCCAAAAAATGCATAGCCATCACATTTGGGAAAAACAAAACACCCTCGAATTACCACATAGGTGGCAGCCCCCTTAATACAGAAGAGGTAATAAAAGATCTGAGGACCTAGGTAGATAGTAATCTCTCCTTTGACAATCATATTGCCAAAGTAGTTAGGAAATCCTTCAATGTGGCCCATCTAATTACTAAAGGATTTGCATATAGAAATAATTGAGGTTATAGTGCCCCTCTACTCGTCACACATTAGACCCATCATAGAGTACAATGCCCCATTTGGGATGTACCTCACAAAACACTTCCAACAGCTGGAAAGACCACAAAAGTATCTCAGCAAGAGGATTACTGGCCTCAAACATATGTCCTATGCAGCCCAACTGAAAAAACTCTGGCTGTACTCAGTGGCATATCGCTTCCTCAGAGGTGATCTCTGCCTGACTTACAAAGCCATGTCCAACTCAGAATTGATGGACATGCTCCACCTAAAGATATACAAGTCACTGTGAACCACGTACTCTAGTGAGCTAAACCTTGCCACAACAATAAATAGAACATGCTGGAGAGATAGATTCCTGTCACAGAGACTCCCCATGCTTTGGAACAAAATTCCAAATTACGTCAGGTAGAGCCCCTCACTAACACTCTTCAAGAGAAACCTTGACGAGTGGAAGGGTAATAGAAAATACACCCCTGGGATCACTTCATTGGCTCTGCTTGACAGAGGATCAGTTAATTAATCAATGGGGTGGCGAAAGCCGACACACTCTGGCTAGGCCTATAAATGCCCTTGTGCAGATAGCCTAGTACCTACCTATGAACCTATGGAGCATCCCGCTCTCAATTTTGGCAGGTAGTACCACCCACAGTGTGATGTCACTATAAACACCCCTTTCCTGTATTTGGTTCAACCCTGATTCACCTTTCCAGGCTTGCTTTTTATTCCCAGTGGAAAATAGAAAGGACAGTGCTTTGGTTCCCCTCAGGCATGGATCTTTCTCCATGTCTGCTCTCGCCTTGGATCACTTCCCTCTACTTTAATAATTTCAGTAGAATTAACTTAGAGTAGCTTTGAGCTTTACAAAAAAAAAATTCACTGTTATGAAATTAAAAAAAACTTAAATGCCTAAATATGGCAATATAGTTGCACTGTAGCTTTCTTCTTTCGATCATTTCCTTGCCGTGCCTCCTAACTTCTCTGCAAAAGATTCAGGCTGAAAGTGAACGTCAAAAGACCCAAAATACTGAACAAATTTAAATATTACTCTAATTATTTTAGTAGTATGAAAGGGTTTCCATGCACTAGCATTTTCTGAGAAACAGTATGAAACCTCAGTGGGATACTGTAGAAGTTGAAACTTCAGATCCCTGCCTCATATTGAGAGCTAAGTGTTACCATCTCATCTCCCACTACTGCATCATGTTTCTTTAGAAGTCTACTTACACCTTGCCCCAGTCACACTTTTGTTCCCTGAAAATGAAAAAGTCTGCTTTTTGGTCCTGTGCAACTGTAACTCACAAAACTTCATTGCTGAAAGACCCAATTTTAATTCTTTGTTATAGGGTGCACTTTTAAACTAATGTTGTGTTTAAGTGATTTGCGGTGCTGCGGTAAATGCATTTATTAGTTCTTGGGAACACCTGCAGATGCTTGTAGTGCTGTTGCAAAACAATTTTTGATGCACTTTTTTATCTAGGTTATGTTTACTTTTTATTATTTATTGTGTACTCTAATTTATACTGCATTCATGTTCTTTAATTCTTACATAGCAGTAACATTTGCATTGCACATTGGCTATTTTGCGATTTGTAAATGCCGGTTTGTAAATGCAGTACGCAATATGCGATTCTGGTTATTATAAAACACAGAACTTTCATTCCCAGTTGTACAATTTTTCTTCATGCTAGATACAACTGCTGTTTTGAAACTTAATAATTAATGGTAACAGCTCTTGATTTAATTGAAGTCTGCACACTAATACCAACATTTTATTTCTTTTTGGAGGGGAGATTTGTAAAATATATGCTGCAGTCAAACTTCTGCAGTTTTCAATTATTTTTTCGTGCATCAGTCATTGTTCAGTGCTGTTGGGCTACATAGTAGTACCATAACTCTCAACTTCTTGCCTCCAAAATCATGAACAAAATCCAGAAATAATTAGGGAAAATAAGGAGTACTTTAAAATTGCACTTAGAAGTTGAGAAGTTGGCAAGAGCAGGACCGGCCTTAGATCAACTGGTGCCCCAGGCAAAAGAGCTCCATGATGCCCCCCACACCACCTAGTGCCCCCATCCTGGTCTATCAACACCCAATAAATACTGGAAAAGTGCCCCTGCCAGAGCAGTGCCCTAGGCGGCCGTTTAGTTGGCCTATGCCTAAGGCTGGCTATGAGTCAGAGAATGTGAGTTTACATGCATTTCAGAAGTAAAAGTCATCTGTAACTCTAAGTATTGTTAAGTAAATCCACCTCTTTTATCCCAAAATCATGGACAGCAAGGTGCAGTTTACAAGTAGAACACTTTGGCCAGTGATGAGCAGAGGGCATTGTTGCCACCACTGTTATGTGCCTATCAGCAATCATTCACAGCCTGGTCCGTGCTTTTTCAGTTTCTACATACACACACAAACGCACACATTTTGTTTATTACATTTGTATATACAGACATACATACATAAAATGTATCTGGGTGTGTGTATGTATGTATGCATATAGTATAGTATAGTATAGTATAGTATCGTATAGTATAGTATAGTATAGGTGGCTCCATTAACAATGCGCTCCGCAGAGAATTCTGTATTTCTTTTGAGGTTACGGACATAGCTAAAGAATGCTTTGCAGTTGTCCTTGGCCTGGGAGGCCAAATTTACCTAAAATTCGGCTTTGGTAGCCATTTTTACTCTGAGTAGTTTGTTTAAATTGATGAAAGTGCTTTTACCCTACTGGGTCCTAATTTTGGTCATGATTTTCTTCTTTCTGTTATAGAGCATATTGATGTTGTGATTCCACCATAGTGGCTTTCTTTTTGAGTTAGTTCTGTACTTATTCCCTTATTCCTAGTGGGTACACCTGCCTCTATGCAGCTATTAGCATACTATAGAGTTTTTGTGAACGGTTCCACATAGGCAGCAGTGTTTTCAGGGGTTATAGGCTCTTGAAATTTTGCTAGGTTATCATTTAATAGTAGGAAGTTAGCCTTAGAATAGTTTCTTAACATTCCAGGAGTAGCTAGGGTTCTGGGTTTTTATTTTTACTTCAAAGGAACATTTTGTGGTCTGACCTTATCAGAGAGGACATTACACTTGTTGATGTGCAGCCCTCACCCATATTAGTGTTGACCAGATCCAGTACATTTGTGCCCCTGGTTGGCATAGTGACAATCTGGTCCATTCCCAGTTAATATTAGGGTAATTAAAGTTGCCCATGAATATGGTATTGGGTTAGATGATGGGTGCTTCCAGTAAGCTTAAATACATATCATAGGTTTCCTGAGCCATAGAGGGGACCTACAGCTTGCAAGGAAGTGGTACTGAATTTTTGCCATGGTGATGTGAACATGGGGAGGCTCAAATGCATCATCCTTTTTGACCAGCTTTGAGGTATATTTATTTATTGCATTTGTTTACCGGAATAAGTTCACTGGGCCTAAATGAGCCCATTTTCAGTGGAGACCTGGGGAGAAAAGCTCCAACAAGATACAGAAAAAATATAAACATTAATTAGTACAAAAGCAGAAACAGTGTTACAGATAGTAAATATAGTATCATATACATAATATATATATATAAAAGCAGGAACCTAGTTTGTTTGATTACAGCAATATATACAGAAAATATACATTAAAGCAGAATTCAGTGAATTCAATCAGATTGGTATAAACAGAGATCAGTATTATTGTACCAGAATCAACAAGTGAAGATAAAAATAAATATGGAGAAAATATCATCAGTCACTAGTAGCAAAAGACATAGGAGTTTAGTAATCATATAAGGAGAGTGAAGAGGTTAGGTTATAGAGCAGGAACATAGCCAGGAAGAGTTGAGATGATTTTTCAGCATTTGTTTTTTTATGTAAATCAAGACAACTCTACTTTCAGTCCCTGTCTGTGTAGTACCTGGTCTGTGTGTGTTTAAGGCATTATAGATTTCCCTGCGGGTGTGCTGTACGTGGCTTGTGACTGCACAGATGCCAGCATTCTCTAAGATGAGTAAATATTGTAGGGAGTGCAGGTTTTGTTTAGACTCCTTTTCTTGATTTTGATTTACTTTGTCGGATGTACTTTCAGTTTGTCATTTCCCAAGAAAAACATTAGGGTGGAGGACAGTGTTTTAGCTAATATTCAAGATCTAAGAGGGGAGAGGTGCAGACCATACCTGACAAAGCAGTGTGGCTTGTTGACCATCTCCCTCCATGTTGACAAACACTGTACCCCTTAGAATGACACCAGAAACTAAGCCAATTACTAGTCAGGCATCTGTTCGTACTGTGGCATCATTCTTGGAGAAGGTAAAATGCTGCTCAATTCTAGACTGCTATTCTGAAAGTTCTATGATATATCTCCTCATATTGTCTAGGGAGGTATGTCTCAGGTCATCTGCACCCACATGAGCTATGAGTCATACTGTTACTTGTGGTTCAATGATCTGACTGCGTGTGTAGTGTGGCAGATCCTGGCCCCTGACAAGCAACTGACCATCACCTTCTCCTTACTCAGCCTGGTGACAGGGACATCAGTGTGTCTCATAATGGAGTCTGTAATGACCAGAATGTTGGATTGCATGATGGTTTGCCTTATGAGCTTAGAAGTAGACACTCAATAAGTTGGGGTTGTATATACTAATGTGGGTGTTTTGAAAATGTGCACTCAAGACTGCTGAGGGTATTTGTTATGGCATACAGCTGAAAAGTTGGGGAGAAAGGGGACTTCTATCTACTTAGTAGGTCACAACTGCAAAATAACTGGGTAGTGAGGAGTTCACATGGGTATAAAGAGACTTGTGGGTTATCTTAAACCTTTAGAGCAGGCTCCTCAGGAAAATGAAGGGAGGACAGTTCTATTTATGTTACAACCTCTACTATACACAAATTTAACAAAAGGTGGTGTGTCTTCTAAGACAAGTTTGGGGACAAAAGTTATGGGATGCAGAAAGAAGGGTAGCACTACAGTTGATTGCTTGAAGATAAGTGCTGCAGCAAAACCACAAGGATACAGATCTTACCATGGTGGAGGTTAAAGAGACCATTGCCAAGAGAGATAGAGCACCAAACATAACTATCATTAGGCCTGTAGTGGATAAAATGGAGTAGTACTTGCCTGGGTAATTAATTCCAGTTAGGTACATGGAATGGAAACCTTTTCAGATACTAATAGATAATTTAACTGGATTGGGAAGGAAGGAAAAGGAACAAGTAGATGGCAGTGTTCAGTGATATCCTGGAGGACAGTTTATTTGCCATACGTATGGTACACAAACCCAAGCATGGCAGCAAGTACATGTTGAAGGTGCTAGAGTAAGAACCAATCAGTGCCAACACCTCTAACCAGTGATGTGGCTGTTTCAGGGGTTACTTAATAACAGTGACTCTGGTTCTGAGCCATAGCTGTTGAAAGATGCTTAGATTCACTTGGAAGGGGTTACTTCAAGGAGAGAGTTAGGTGGTAGTAGAAATTCTGAATTTGAGGCACCACTGTCAGATCATACCATACCTCCTTTGGAGAGGGAGCTAGGGAGTGTCACAAAGAATGATTTGAGACAAGCTCAGATGTCAGACCCTACCCTACAGAACTTAAAGGTGGTAGCCATGGAGGTTTTTGATGCATAAAGCCATGGTGAGTCCACAAATCGAGGCAAATGTTTGGTTATTGTACAGAGAATGAACTCCTGAAGGAGGCTAGAAGGAGAAGTGGTATATCAGCTGCTAGTACTATGGGTAGTTTTGGCTATAGCCATTCTTGTTCTTTCATTGTCTTATGGTGTTAATTTTCATTTTCAAAATATTCTTTCATTGTACCTCATATACACATTTTTCACAGAACCTAAACAGACTGTGGTTACTTATAAAATGCACACTTAAAAGAAAATCAGTGTTTCTTACTGAAATGTTCATCTCACCTAGACTGCTTTAAAACATTTCTCACCACTGTATATTTTAATTAGTGTGGGTGCTGTAAAGCTGCTTCATAGGTAGGTACTAGGCTATATGCCCGAGGGCATTTATAAGCCTAGCCAGACTGTGTCGGCTTTTGCCACCCCATTGATTAATTAACTGATCCTCTGTGAATCAGAGCCAATGAAGTGATCCCAGGGGTGTATTTTCTGTTACCCATCCACTCGTCAAGGTTTCTCTTGAAGAGTGATAGTGAGAGGCTCTGCCTGATGTAATTTGGAATTTTGTTCCAAAGCATGGGGAGTCTCTGTGATAGGAATCTATCTCTCCAGCATGTTCTATTTATTGAAGAAATAAAAGTAAAAGCTACTGAAGGAACAAGCCGATATCTGCCGCTTCTTAGCTCGAACAGGGCTCGTCTACACACTCTATTGCAGCTAGATTTCTGCTGTACAAACGTTTCGAGACACTGATGTAAAAAAAGTATATTTATTCCACACTAGCACACTGCTGCTGTCATATAAATAACAAAACTGGAAACAGGTTTAGCGCTTTCATCTGTACACGTCAGACTTCATCAGAACCAACATATAAAACCTCACGTATCCCTTATATACCCATTTTGGCGCCAAATCTATATAATTAATAAACTATTCACATCAATTACTTCTACAATTTACAAATAACTTAATACAACTATACATATACAAAATTATACTGAATGTATAATGAATATATTAGTCTCAAAACTTTTTTGATATTAGGTGAATAATAAACTACATTATGCATATATAATTTGAAAAAATTTTATTTAGGAAGAACATTATGTATAAATGAGAAGCATATTACTGCTTATTATTGAATTTTAGTATTAAGGTTTTAAAAATTCAGTATAATTTTGTATATGTATAGTTGTATTAAGTTATTTGTAAATTGTAGAAGTAATTGATGTGAATAATTTATTAATTATATAGATTTGGCGCCAAAATGGGTATATAAGGGATACGTGAGGTTTTATATGTTGGTTCTGATGAAGTCTGATGTGTACAGATGAAAGCGCTAAACCTGTTTCCAGTTTTGTTATTTATATGACAGCAGCAGTGTGCTAGTGTGGAATAAATATACTTTTTTTACATCAGTGTCTCGAAACGTTTGTACAGCAGAAATCTAGCTGCAACAGAGTGTGTAGACGAGCCCTGTTCGAGCTAAGAAGCGGCAGTTATCGGCTTGTTCCTTCAGTAGCTTTTACTTTTATTTCTTCAGTGTTGTCATATGGCCGATTCAGCAGCTTCGGAGGCTTTATTGGATAGAGCCGACTACGCTACCTTGCGAGCTGACGTAACCTCTCTTCAAACGGATGTCGGAAAGCTTCTGATACTAGTGGGTAAGCTTACCGAAGCAATACAAGCGGGGAATTCTGATGCAAATTCCCCACACAAGCAACTACAACCAAAGGAAGGTACTTTAACACCGCCGTTCATAGCTGAACGGATACTGCTGAGCAGTCTGGATGACATTCCTAACGGGCAAGGGGAACGCTTAACAGTGACTGTTCCAACACCAAACTTGGATATTAAAGAAACAATAGATAATGCCATTTCGGAGGCTGAATTCACGTTTGACTTTAGCCTTTTCCACCAAACGACGGAAAATCTGAGGCAGGGTGCCCGCCCTAAACAAAAGGAAAATATGAGGACTTATTCAAATGCTATTAGAAAAGGAACAGACACAATTAACAAAAAAGGTACTGTGATTTGTGATAATATATCGAGCCCTAATATGGGCAGTAAATACAATATGAAACAAAGTTCTAAATGTATTAATGCAACGAAATATAAGGAAAATACGTCTACCAATGTAATGTCTGACTATTTATCTGAAGATTATGTATTTAACACAAGAAATGATGTTTTAAAAAAGGATGTTAGAAAAGTAGACGAAAGATATAGGTCTAGTTCTGCGAACAGTAGTTTGAAATCAAAAATTTTTACTTTGGGAAAGAAGCTTATTCAATTAAAATGTACTAAATTGGATAATGCCTATTTAGAAAAGTGTATTAATGAGCAAATTGTACCAAAGGGGTTACGTTTTTTTAAACTCCCTTTAGGAATAGAGTACAAAGATGCCACGATTCAGGAGTTTAACAAACTATTTGATACCTTCGGTCACATGTATATGGAAACCATTATGAAATATAATGATGAGAAAATAGTGACCATTTTAAACGAAGTAGAAATGCTTAATGAAGAAATTATTAATGATTGTGATTTCGAGGATTGGTATGAATTGTATTCGAAACAATTTCAGACAGCGAGTAACAGAGTTAGAAATGTTTACAATAGAAAGATGTACAAGATAGAGAGGGACATCGACCTATACAGGACAGGGAGAACATATATTTGGCCTCATAAGCGGATGGAACAAAATAGAGGGAGAGAAAAATTCAATACACATGTTAGACATGAGGAGGATGAAAATTTTCAAGGGGGAAGATTTTACCCAGCTCCCATAAAACATCAGAGAAAGTATTAAGTAAAAGTTGTAAGAATGAAGACAAGAATGAGAAAAAGGACATTGTGAATTATAGTAAGGAAATAGAGAAAGTTGACAACATTCACACCATTTCAGAAAGGAAAGATGGAGAGTCTGATGAAGAAGGCAGACCTATTATACATGACCACAACGGTCTCAAGGTGTACAACTACACCAAGATAGATGTATCAAGTAGTTTCTTTTCTCTTTTTAGCAAAGGTATGAAATACATACCCAATGTAGGATTCAATTTATACGACACAATTAAGGAGATCAAATTATATTGTCGTAGGTTGAACCTGGCCATATTTTTCAAAAACAACACCAATGGACAGAATGAACAGGAACAGGTTAACAAGTTAGTGAAAAGAAGTACCTTCATCCCACCACCTAATCCACAGGTAAATACATACGAACAAGTAGTGTGCAAAGAGGTGTACGAACTATATAACAACATTAGAAAACACAACAATACTACAGCAAACTCACATGACAACCTAACTAAAGAAGAAAGAAAAACATTAGAAAATATAGTATGCAACAAGGACACCCGTATCATGAAACCTGATAAGGGAGGCGGGATCATTATCTATGACCAAAATGTATACAAGAGAGTGGTACAGGATATATTATTTAATTCAGGAAATTATGAGGAGTCATCAGTAAACCAAGTTAACATAGGACATAAACATATTGATATGGTTGTGGAAGAATACTTATTAGACCATAGAATAAATGAAGATATCTACAAATTTATAAGAAATGAACATCCTATACTGGCTAGAATAGTTTGCATTCCTAAGATCCACAAGAGTGTGACTAACCCCCCTTTTAGACCTATCATATCTGGATCAAGGTCTAAAACTTTCAACATGGGGGTGACCATTGATCAATGGACTAAACATGTTTATGGAAATGTACCACATCTTTTAAAAGATTCCTGGCATTTTCTGAGTAAGCTTACAACCGAAGTATGGGATAAAGATATTATTTTTATTACTATAGACGTCAAAGACCTTTTTTCTTGTATCCCGATAGATATCGGACTGGAATATTTCAGTAACAGTCTGAGGAAACATTCTGCCCTCTCTTGGGAGAAAATACAACTGATTGTGAGTATGATGAGTCTCATTTTGGAACATAATTATATAGAATTCCAAGGAAAACTGTTTCGACAAACAAGAGGCACTGCAATGGGAGCATCTTGTGCACCCATATATGCCAACCTTGTTATGTTGGAATGGGAAGAAATATTTTTGTTCCCCAGTGAGTACTATAAAAATATCATCTTATATACCCGTTTTTTAGATGATTTATTTATAATCTGGAAAGGTAAGAAGGACACCATAACTGAGTTTATACAATACATTAACAACACTACGGAATTTTTAAAATTCACACACACAGTTGAAGAAAAGGGAATTGCATATTTAGATACACACATAAGTAATAATGGGGAAAGATTTACCTCTAAATTACATAGGAAACAAACCCATTCCAATGATTACATCCATTTTGGAAGCTGTCATCCGCCTCACATATTTAAAAATATTGTGAAGGGACAGTGTGTGAGAGCAGCACGCATGTCATCCACACGAGAGCAAATGACATATGAATTAGAGTTTATACATGAATTATTCATGAAAAGAGGCTATCCTAAAAACATGTTAGACGATGTAACCCAGTATGTTAAGTTACAATGGGGTAAGAAATATTATCCATTATTAGGACATGAAGGATTTAGTAACAAAATAAGTAAAACATCAGAAAGAAAAGTATGTGTGATTATGTACAATATGTATAGTAACTCAGTTAAGGAAGTTTTACGTAGATATTGGAAATTATTGTCTAATATGGAAGATGTAGGCAACATAGTTGGATTATATCCACAAGTTGTATACAAAACAGGTAAGAACCTTAAGAGAATAGTAGAAAGTGGGGATTATAAATACAAAAATGATAATAAAGAAAAGGGTGCAACAAAAAAATGTGGAACATGTACACAATGTACACACATAAACGAAGATAAATGTATTAAGTTAGACAATGTCATTAGAAGTATATGTAGATTTCAGGCAGGTAATTGTAACAGCCAGGGAGTTGTGTATTTGGCGAGGTGCACAATCTGTTCTGCCTATTATGTAGGCAAAACGGAAAGAAAATTAAAAATACGCATCTATGAACATATGTACAAAATTAGGAAAAAAGATGATAAAAATGCTCTAAGTAAACATGTAAAAGACAAAGGTACAGAACACACTTTCAAATTTGCAATTCTTGAAATAGTGGATAGATCAATAGGTAAGGGAAATTGGAAAGCTAGATTAGGGGCATTAGAAAGTAAATGGCAAATTTGTTTAGATGCCACTACCAACCCCGGATTAAATGAATATATTAGTCTCAAACCTTTTTTGATATTAGGTGAATAATAAACTACATTATGCATATATAATTTTAAAAAAATTTATTTAGGAAGAACATTATGTATAAATGAGAAGCATATTACTGCTTATTATTGAATTTTAGTATTAAGGTTTTAAAAATTCAGTATAATTTTGTATATGTATAGTTGTATTAAGTTATTTGTAAATTGTAGAAGTAATTGATGTGAATAATTTATTAATTATATAGATTTGGCGCCAAAATGGGTATATAAGGGATACGTGAGGTTTTATATGTTGGTTCTGATGAAGTCTGACGTGTACAGATGAAAGCGCTAAACCTGTTTCCAGTTTTGTTATTTATATGATAGCAGCAGTGTGCTAGTGTGGAATAAATATACTTTTTTTACATCAGTGTCTCGAAACGTTTGTACAGCAGAAATCTAGCTGCAACAGAGTGTGTAGACGAGCCCTGTTCGAGCTAAGAAGCGGCAGATATCGGCATGTTCTATTTATTGTTGTGGCAAGGATTCGCTCACTAGAGCGCGTGGCTCGCAGTGACTTGTATTTCTTTAGATGGAGCATGTCCATCAATTCTGAGTTGGACATGGCTATGTAAGTCAGGCAGAGATCACCTCTGAGTAAGCGATATGCCACTGAGTACAGCCGGAGCTTTTTCAGTAGGGCTGCATAGGACATATGTTTGAGACCAGTAATCCTCTTGGTGAGGTACTTTTGTGGTCTTTCCATCTGCTGGAAGTGTCTTGTGAGGTACATCCCAAATGGGGCATTATACTCTATGATGGATCTAATGAGTGACGAGTAGAGGGGAACTATAACCTCTTTATTTCTAGATGTGAACCCTTTAGTAATTAGATGGGCCGCATAGAAGGATTTCCTAACTACTGTAGCAATATGATTGCCAAAGGAGAGATTACTATTTACCTGGGTCCCCAGATCTCTTGTCACCTCTTCTGTATTAAGGGGTCTGCCATCTATGTGGTAATTCGTAGATGTTTTGTTTTTCCCAAACGGGATGACTATGCATTTTTTGGCATTTAGCTTGAGGCCACGACTTTGACTTTGACACCAGGTGTCCGCCTCAGTAAGGCCCTTTTGGAGGATGTCCACGTCAGCTGGAGAGTCAATTATGGCTCCCAGTTTGCAGTCATCAGTGAACTTGGTTAGCCATAGTCCTCCTGTGTTTGCCTGTACTTCTGAGAAGTATATGCCGAACAGTAGGGATCCCAGGACCGAGCCTTGCGGGACACCACTTGTGACTGGTTTAGAATCGGACCTAGAGCCCACTATTCTTACCGTGTGAGTTCTGTCTGTAAGCCAGTTGGCAACCCATCTTGTGACATAGGGGATTATGTTCAGGCTGGTGAGTTTTTCTGTAATACCCGAGTGGGGAATGGTGTCGAAAGCCTTGGTGAGGTCAAGGTAGGCTGTGTGAACAACCTTTCCCTCGTCTATGGCCTTGGTGACTGTCTCAAAGAAGCCAGCCAGGTTTAGTAGGCATGATCTGCCCTTAACAAAGCTGAACTGGGTCTGGTCAAGTTTTTGGCGGTTCCCAATGTCTGTTAATGAGTTCCATGATGATGTGCTCCATATCCTTGCAGACCAGGTTAGTCAGGCTTATGGGGCGATAGTTACCAAGGTCAGTTGTGGCCCCTCCTTTGTGGAGAGGAATAACCGTTGCTGTGTACCATTCTATGGGCACATAGCCTGTGGAGAGGCTGAGGGTGAACAACGTGTTTAGGTGGGTGGTTAGTTCGTTCTGTAGTTCATGCAAGACGTAGCCTGGGACACCATCTGGTCCCTTTGATGCTGTGTTTTTGGCTTTTGAAAGGGCTGTTTTCACCTGTGCATCTGTGACTTTTGGGACACTACACTTTTCCAGTATTGTTGTGGGCTCTTATGGAGGTAAGAGGGGGGTGAAGTTTGCACTTAATCTATCTGCCAGGATGTTGGCAATATCAGTAGGTTCAGTGTATTTTGTGCTATTTTGCACTAGTTCAGTGCATATCTGCGAGTTGCCACTTAGATTCTTAACATAGCTAAAGAAGATTTTGTGGTTATCTTTTGAATCCTTGTCTATTTTTCTTTTGAAGTTAGCCTTGGATGATTTCATGAGGGACCTCAGTTTCTTACTGATACTGATTAGGGATGTCTTTCCTTCATGGGATTTGTTTTTTTTGTGAACTAGTTTCCTCCTTCTATTGTATAGCCTGTTTATTGCAGGGGTCCACCAGACTGGTTTCCTTCTCTTAGAGGAGTGAGTCTTGCTTTTGCTAGGGATGGCATGATCCATGCATCCTTGTAGGTGCTCATAGAGTGCATTTGTAAAAGTTTCTGCATCTTGGGCAGCGTTATCCTTTAGCATGGGGGCTGTGAAACCTACCACCTCTGTCTTAAGTAAGGTGAAGTTTGCTTTAGAAAAGTTTTTTTTACTGTGGTTTCCTTAGTTTTGGGTGGTGGTGGGGTGTGGACATCCAGAGTGATTAGTTTATGTTCTGATCTAACCAGTGACGGGTTGACCTCTGGTGTGGAACACCTGTTGCCCATGTTGGTGATGACCAGGTCCAATATGTTTCATCTCTGGTAGGGGAGTTTACCAGCTGATCCAGGGCATTTGAGTAGATGGATTCCAGGAAGCTCTGGGCCTGGGAATTTGTACTCGACCAGTTTTCCCAGTGAATGGTAGGGTAATTGAAATTGCCCAATATCAGGGTGTTTGGTAGGACCTTCATGTTTTCCAGTGTCTCCAGAAAGGTGGAGTGGTGGTCCTGGGTCATGGCGGGTGATCTGTAGCAGGCTACAATTTGCATTGCAGATTTGCCCGATGTTAGTTCCACGTGGATGATCTCGGAGGTATCATGCTGCGCCACTAACCTGGAGGTGTAGGTATTCCTGATGAATATGGATACACCCCCTCCTTTTGTGTTTTGGTCCATGTTCTGTGGCCAAAACATGTGGCATGAGTTGTAGCCCGGTAGTGCTGGGGTGCTCTCTGGAGCCTTGAACCAAGTTTCAGTTACTGCACAGATGTCGATGTTCTCCATACTAAGGAGTGCTTCAAGCACATGCATTTTGAGATTTAAACTCCTGGCATTGAGTAGTATAACCCTCAGTTTTTTGTTAATTGTGCTGTTTACGGAGGTAGGCTTCACTTTTGAGCCTTCCCTAAAAAAGGCACTATGGGGGCAGCTAGAGCCTTGGACAGTATTTGAAAGCCTGGTGCAAGCCATCTCTTGTGAAGCAACGTGGCTTGTCGAGCATGTCGTCCCAGGCTGACAGACACTGGATCCCCTTTGAATGACACCAGAAACTTAGCCAGTTGTTGAAATTGATCATTTTTTTCTTTATACTGAGGTATCATTCTTGGTGAAGGCAGGATGCTACTCAGGGTCAAGGTCATACCAGCCTGGGCTACATGATCAGAGAGCTCTTCCATGTCTCTTTTCATGTGGTCCAGGGAGGTACGTCTCAGGTCATTCACACCAACATTAACAATAACAGAGTCATATTTGTACTTGTTCTGGAGTGACCTGAGTGCTTGTGTTATGTCGTGGATTCTGGCTCCCGACAGGCTGCTTAACAGTAACCTTCTGCTTGTCTAGCCTAGTGAGTGGGACGTCAGTGTGGCTGACTATAGAATCGCCTATTACTAGTGTGTTAGATGTGTTAGTTCGCCTTAAGGGCTGTGATTGTGCGGCACACTGATTTTGTGTTTTATGTGTTGTCTGGTTTGTGAAGGGAAGTGCAGGTTGTTTGTATGTCTGCTTTGGAGGTCTCTCATGCTTTTGCAGGTTTTTATTTAGAGCCTCCGAGTATGATTTTGTGTATTTATGTGTATTTTTTGCCACTGCTGTTTTAGTAGGTCTGTGTGCGACTGGAGTTGTGGTGCAAGTGTTAACCTTCTCTTCTTGACTGTCTGCTCCAGTCTTAGGTGGAGACAGCTTAGCTTCCAGTTTGGCTGTATAATTGCATCTCTCGCATATGTTAGTGTTTTGTGGTAGGAGGAGAGGGTTGTCTGTGTATATGAGGCAGTTGTAACATTGCCTCAGGATACCCAGATTCACCAGCTCAACTGGAGAGTGCACCTGAAGTTGCCCTTTGGTCATTCCTGAATAGTAGGGTGAGCTGCTTAGTTGCTTGGTTGATGAGGTGTGAATAAAGAGCCTTGCCCTGTTGGGCAATCAGTGCCAGGGTATAATAGTGCTTGCTATTAGGTCTGTGCAAGTGCTGGGCTGTAAGATTCTTTTTGAGTGCTTAGGTTGAGAGTTAGACTAGTTTGAAGGGAAAAAACTGAAGAGGAGACTTAGTGGAGCCGGGGATAATTTAACTGTAACTAACCATCACTGCCCAGTGCGCAAAACTATGCAAACACGTTTTTTATAGTAGGGAAATGAAAGAGATAGAAATTAGCCCAAAATGGCCAATAAACTACTAACGTCTGTGCTGGAACCACTCCTCCAGGGACAGATAGGTTGCTCAAGACTCCCCTCTCTCACAGGTGAACAGAGAAACTTTCTTCTATCCAAGTTAAGTATGGACAACTCAGAAACTAGTATCACAGCCCTGAATTCAGCACTAGCCTGAAAACTGGACTATACTAGCTTAGAAGTTGGGAAACAAGGATTGTTTTTGTTTTTTTTTTGTTTTTTTGAAAAGATAAGGCAAAAATAGTAAAAAAATACACTTAAAACAGCTTTAAATGACTACAAACGATCAGAAAAGGCTATCACACTTTAGCGTGTAGCCTACAACAGTTAAACAAATAAGTATAAAGCCAGCATTGTGCATTACATATATAAACTGTATATGCACTAGTCAGCACATTGCAGAACCATAAAATTCTTGATATCTTAAAAAATATCCATGTGCTATGCATCTGTACTTTAGACCATCAAGTGGTGCCAGTTTAGGTAAGCTCAAGGTATACTAGACCTTAGATCTTCAAATTCTGAGTTGAGTGTGGTATCTCAGATGCTATCACAGAAAAAATATTGTGATGCCACAGTAAAGTTTCCAAGTGTAAATGTGGAAGAGGATGGATAAACTACATGAAACCGAGTTAGATATATATATATATATATATATATATATATATATATATATGAATTCCTGTGTCTCATTGTCTCTTTCTCTCTCTCTCTCTCACATGCTCTCTCTCTCTCTCTATATATATAAATATTTTATCAGGAGCACCAGCATGTCATAACACTAGTGTTATTGTTGGCAAAATGTGGTCAGTTATTAACGTATAGCCATTGTCCTAAAAAAGGTTGCCCACACCTCCAGACTGGTAGCCCAACAAAATGCATCAGAGATACTTCAGGTGCAGCTAACATTGGGAAAGACAGCGATTCAAGTCATGGCCTGCTATAGGTCCCCAACCATGTCCCAAGACTCACACTCCATGTTCCTAAGCACCCTGGAGAATATTAGGGTCTAACATAACACCTTCATACTGGGCGACTTCAAATACTCTGCCATTAACTGGGAAAACTACTCATGTACAAATACACTTAGGTTCATAGGTTCATAGGTTCATACTAGGCTATCTGCCCAAGGGCATTTATAAGCCTAGCCCATAGTTATGTGGCTTTCGCCACCCCTTTAGTTTGAATAAAAACTATGCCTATCATTTTGCTGTGCCTCTGTCAAGCAGTGACGCTGAAGTAATCCCTGGGGTATATCTGCAATCTCCCATCCATTGGTCAAGATTCCTCTTGAACAAGACCAGAGAGGTGCTCTGCCTCACATGTATCGGGATTTTGTTCCACAGCATAGGGAGTCTCTGGGTGATGAATCTGTCCCTCCAGCACGTTCTATTTATAACCGTGTCAAGGTTTAAGTCTCCGCCCTTGTGGTTCTGAGGGATCTAGATTTTTGAGGTGAAGCATATTCATCAAATCTGGGTTTGACATGGCCTTATATGTCAGGCACAGGTCACCTCTGAGCAAGCGGTATGAGACTGAATAGAGCTGGAGTTCTTTCAGTCGGGCAGCATAAGACATATTTTGAGACCCTTTATCCTTTTGGTGAGGAACTTTTGGGGCCTTTCAAGCTGCAGCAGGTGTCTGGTCAGATACATTCGAACGGGCATTGTACTCAATCATAGGTCTAATAAGTGATGAGTACAGGGGACGATGACCTCCCTTGATCTAGATGTGAATCCCTTCATGATCAGGTGGGTGATATAGAAGGTTTTCCTAACTACTTTAGCAACATGAGTGTCAAACGAAGGCTACTGTCAACCTGGGTCCCCAGATCTCTGATGACTTTTTCTGTGCTCAGTGGATTGCCACCTATATGGTAGCTAGGGGTAGCCTTGTTTTTCCCAAAGGGTATGACTATGCATTTTTGGCGTTTAACTTCAGGCCATGGCTCTGGCACCAGTTATCCATTTCTGTGAGGCCCTTCTGGAGGATATCTGTGTCAGATGTGTTTTCGACTATGGCCCAGTTTGCAGTCATCTGCAAACTTTGTCAGCCATAACCCTCCTGTGTTTGCTTGTACTTCAGAAAAGTAGATGCCGAACAAGAGTGGACCCAGGACTGAGCCCTGTGGGACACCACTTGTGACAGGCTTTGAGTCTGACATGGCTCCAGCAACTCTGACCCTGTGGGTTCTGTCACTTAGCCAGTTTGCAACCCATCTTGTGATGTATGGGTTTACATTCAAGCTGATGAGTTTTTCGATGATACCTGAGTGGGGTATTGTGTGAAGGCCTTTGCCAGGTCGAGGTAGGCTGTATGGACTGCCTTTCCTCATCAATGGCCTTGGTGACTGTCTCGAAAAAGTCAACCAAGTTTAAGAGGCAGGATCTGCCTTTGACAAAGCCAAACTGAGTTGGATCCAAAGTCTGCAAGTTCCCTATGTCTTTATTTATGAGTTCCATTATGATCCTCTCCATGGCTTTGCAGATAAGGCTTGTCAAGCTAATGGGGCGTAATTTCCAGGGTCTGTGGAGGCACCGCCCTTATGAAGTGGGACCACAGTCGCCGTGCGCCACTCCTTGGGTACGTATCCTGAGGTGAGGCTAAGATTAAACAGCTGTCCTAACTGTGGGTTTAATTCCTCATTGAGTTCATGAAGCACACAGCCGGGGACACCATCCGGTCCCATGGATGCTGTGTTTTTTGCCTTAGTGAGGGCAGTTCTCACCTGGGCGTTGGAGATGTTTGGGGGCTACAATCCTCTGGAATAGATATCTCTCCTTTTGGGGAGGGGAGAAGTTTGCACTGAACCTGTCAGCCAGTATGTTGGCAATGTGTGTAGGTTCAGTAATTTTCACATCATTTTGAACTAATTCTGAGCATATCTGGGAGTTTCCTCCTAGGTTTCTAACATAGCTAAAGAAGGCCTTATGATTCTCTTTAGAGTCCTTGGCGATTTTTCTCTCAAAATTTGCCTTGGATGATTTTATGAGAGCTCTTAGTTTTTACTTATAATGATCAAAGGTGTCTTACCTTTCAAGGATTTTGCTCTATCTTGTAGTAGCTTCCTCCTTTTGTTGTAGAGCTTGTTTATGGCTGGGGTCCACCAGACTGGACGCTTGCCTTTGGTACAGAGAGTCTTAGTTTTGTTTGGGATTGCCTGATCCATGCAGTCCTGTAGGTGCTGGTAGAAGGCATTTGTAAGTGATTCAGCGGTTTGAGTAATGTTTACCACTGGCTCAGGGGCCTTAAAGGAGACCACACTAGTTTTTAGAAGTGTGAAATCGGCTTTTGAGAAGTTTTTCACTGTGGTCTTTTTTGTTTCAGGTGGGGCGGGATGAGGACCTCCAGCGAGATTAGTTTATGATCTGATCTCACCAGTGAGGGGTATACTTCGGTGTTGAACATTTTGATCCCATGTTCGTGATGATGAGATCAAGTATGTTTTCTCCTCTTGTGGGGATGGTGACTAGTTGTTCCATGGCATTTGAGTTTATGAACTCCAGGAATCTTTGGGTTAGAGTGTTCGGGCTTGAGTAGTGTTCCCAGTCTATATTAGGGTAGTTAAAGTCACCTAGTATGATGGTGTTTGGAGATACATTTATCCCTCCAATGTTTTCAGGAAGGCCATGTGAGGTTCCTGAGTTTGAGAGGGTGGCCTGTAACATGCTACAAATTGCAGAGCAGTCTTGCCTATGGTTAATTGCACCTGGATGGTCTCCGATGCATCATGCGTTGCCACCAACCTTGAGGTGTGGGTGTCCTTTATGAATATGGACACCCCCCCTCCTTTCTTGGTGTTGTCCGGATTTTGGGGCCGGAACGCATGATATGAGGTGAAACCTGTTAGTGCTGGGGTGCTCTCAGGAGCCTTGAACCAGGTTTCTGTCACAGCACAGACATCGATGTTCTCCATATTGAGAAGGGCCTCGAGTGCGTGCATCTTGAGATTGAGACTTCTGGCATTGAGCAGCATTACCCTTGCTTGCTTGCCCAATGTTTCATGGAATTCATTAATTCCAATGCCCTGGACCTGCTCATTCTTACTCCCACTAGAGGTAGTAACATCCTTGACCTGGTCATTACAAACATGGGCGACCATTGCTCTACACCAATAGTCAACTCCTCACTGGTTAGATCCGACCACAAACGAATCACCTTGGAAATCCATATACCCCCCGTCACAAAGGTAACCACCATGAAAAACCTCTCCAAAGCTAACTTTGGGGTGCTAAAAACAGAAGTGGCTAACTTCACAGCATCCATGCAAATGGAGAATAGGTGCATGACTGCCGAATCATACACCAATGCAATGTATTAACACATACACAAATACATGGATCTCGCAATACCCAATAGAACCAAGACGCTCTCCTCCAAAAAAGGCAAGCCAATCTGGTGGTCCCCTGCCATAAACAAACTCTACAACTGAAGGAGGAAACTGATGCAGAATAAGGTGAAGTCCCAAGACTGGAAAAACTCCCTTATCAGCCTCAACAAAAAGTTGAGATCCCTCTTCAAATCCTGTCAAGCTAGATATGAAAACAGAATTGCTGTAGATAGTAAAGGCAACCACAAGGCCTTCTATAGTTATGTAAAGAATCTCCATGGCAATTCCCAGATTTGCTCTGAACTACTGCACAATGGTAACTCATATACTGAGCCAACAGATATTGCCAATATACTGGCCGACAGAGTGCCAACTTTACCCCTCTCCCCCCAAAGGACCAATCACAATACCAGTAGATTGCCAAACACCCAGTATTCCTGCTGCACAGATTAAAACAGCACTGTCCAAGGCCAAGAACATAGCTTCTATGGGACCTGACAATATCCCTGTCTGTGTTCTACATGAACTACAGAGTGAACTGGCACCTCACCAGTGTGCCCTGTTCAATCACAGCCTCACCTCAGGATTTGTCCCTACTGAATGGTGCACTGCTACAGTCATCTCTCTCCACAAAGGAGGAGCGACTACAGACCCTGGGAACTATCGCCCCATTAGCCTGATGAGCCTGATATGTAAAGCTATGGAATGCATCATCCTGGACCTAATAAACAAGGATATAAGGAATCTTCACACTCTGGATCCCACACAGTTTGGTTTTGTAAAGGGTAGATCATGCCTGCTCAACTTGGTTGACTTCTTTGAGACAGTCACCAGAGCTGTGGATGAAGGCAAGGTGGTTCATACAGCCTACCTTGATCTGGCCAAGGCCTTTGATGCCATTCACCACTCAGTAATCATAGAAAAACTCTCTAAGCTAGACATCAATCCCTGCATCATTAGGTGGGTTGCAAACTGGATCACAGATAAAACCCACAGTGTGAAAGTAGCTGACTCCAAGTCAGACTGCTGACTAGTCATGAGTGGAGTCCCACAGGGTTTGGTCCTGGGTCTTTTCCTGTTTGGTTGTGGTATCTACTTCTCTGAAGTCCAGGCCAACACAAAGGGACTCTGGCTGACAAAGTTCACAGATGATTGCAAGTTGGGAGCTATTATTAACTCCCCGAGTGATATTGACATCCTACAGAATGGCCTCCCTGAGACCAACAACTGGTGTCAGAACCATGGCCTTAAGCTTAATGCCAAAAAAATGTGTCATCATCCCCTATGGGAAAAACCCAGTTCCCATGAATTACCACATCGATGATAGTCGACTGAACACAGAAGTTGTTATAAGAAATCTGGGAACACAGGTTGACAGCAACCTCTTTTTTGATCACCACATTGCCACTATGGTCAGAAACTCCTTCTATGAGGCACATCTCATTACTAAGGGTTTTGCATCCAGGAAGAAAGAGGTCATTGTCTCTAGCAACTCTTCCCTCATTAGGTCAATCATTGAGTACAATGCTCTACTTGGCATGTACCTCACTAGACACCTGCAATAACTGCAGTGGCTGTAAAAGTACTTCACAAAGAGGATGCTATACCTTAAACACTTGTCCTACATGGACAGACTCAAAAAAACTCCCAAGTTTTCTCAGTCTCATATCGCCTACTTAGAAGCAATCTCTGCTTGACTTACAAAGCCATGTCTGACCCAGCTCTGTTAGAAATGCTACATCTAAAGAAATCCCAATCCCACCACACCACACGCTCCAGAGATCTCAACCTCATTATCGCAATCAACAGAATGTACTGGAGGGACAGGTTCACAACCCAGAGACTGCCCATGGTATGGAATAGACTTCCCATACATGTCAAGCAGAGCATCTCGCTGACCCTCTTCAAGAGAAATCTTGATGAGCGGATAGGAAATAGAAAATTCACCCCGGGGATAACTCCAGTGGCTCTACTCGACAGAGGCACTGGGAACTAAGGTTGGGTGGCATGATGCCAGGGTAATCCTATGGCTAGGCTTGTAAAGGCCCCAGGGCCAGTAGCCTAGTAAACACCTATGAACCTATAAAAAATATTAAATTCATCACATATTGAGCAAGATGCTCCCAAACACAGACATGCACATGTACCTGTAATGTCCAATACTTGTGTGGTATAAGCATGTCAAGCAGCCACCTTTTCTTACTAAGCTACACTCTCAGAACTAATCCTTTTATGAAATCTACGAAGCCTGATAAAGTATCACGAGCCATAAAAAGTAAACATTCTTAAAGAATAAAAAGATTGTACTAACCCCCCCTTTTACTGAGAGAGCTCAATTGAGCTGAAGTCTACAGAAGGTGAAATACATGCCTTACCTCATACAGCCACACTCCCAAATAACCACAAAAAACCCTCAAAGTGTTCTTGACTTGTATCACAAGGGTGTACCCAACTAAAATCAGTGCTTTGTGATTAGAATAATACACCCTGGTTAGCAAATCCAGATAAATGTATTTACTTATGAATACATTTTTAACTTCCCATGGTTTAAGCATCTCATTAAGTCAGAAAGAGTGTAGTTTGTGCTTCATCAATATGAATATTGCCATTTGCACCTCATCTGGCACCTATTGTTTAATACCCTGGTCCAAGATGACAGAACTATAGCCAAGGATGATGTAAATGCAAACTAATTTAAACTCCCCTTACTACGTACTTTGCTGGGGGTAAGAGGTGACTAGGATATATAGCTATTTTTTGTATAATTTGAGTCAACATTTTAGTTAATGTGATAAACTTTAAGTGTGAAGGCTGCAATTTGTAGAAAAGGCTTAAAATACTGTACCATACAATTTTAAATCCCTGGTTTACAAGCCTGTAACATAGAAGGAAGTGGTGCGGAAAGAATGACAGTGAGCGCCTGTGGTCTCACAAATATCAGCTCTGTAAAAACAGATTCTGGGTCAGGGGCAGTGAGCACCTGTGGTCTCACAAGTATCAGCTCTGTAAAAACAGATTCTGGGTCAGGGGAAACACAGTCATTTGAATGGTTATCCCACTGCGAGAACCAAAAGCTCATGTGTGTGCGTGTGTGTGTGTGTGTGTGTGTGTGTGCATGTGTGTTTGTGTGTGTGTGTGTGCATGCGTGTGTGTGTGTGTGTGTGTGTGTGTGTGTGTGTGTGTGTGTGTGCGTGTGTGTGCGTGTGTGTGTGTGTGTGTGTGTGTGTGTGAGTGTGTGTGTGTGTGTGTGTGTGTGTGTGTGTGTGTGTGTGTGTGTGTGTGTGTGTGTGTGTGTGTGTCACTGCTCAAAGCTGCATATTACCCCGGCATTGTCATGTACAATTTTACTTCATCGTGTAGGCATGGATTCAGTCACCAAGTAGCCAATTTCCTAAACCCCCAAAACAACCTTGATGAAGAACACATAACATTTATAACAGTTAATGCAATACTGCTAAGATAGCATCTTAAGTTACTAATAGGATATGGCAAGTACCATTAAGCAGTTGGACACATGATTCTAGGCTAAGGTGAGGGTGTTTCTCTGGGCTCTGTCCTGGCCCCATACTTTTTTAGATTGTATCTTTTTCATCTAAGTTGTTTTACAGTCTATAGGCAGGTTACTTGAAAAATGGAGTAAAAGATTACATCGGTTATAGATAGGGCATGTCTGCAAAAGAATGTGACTAAATTGACTAGTTGGGCACAGGGGAACAAATACACCAAAAGCTAAGCACATATGATTTGCAGGACCTAGATTAAAGAGTGAACATTTAAAACAGAATGCACTGATTTTCACTATATATTCATTGAAGGATCCAGTAGCCATGGTGGTACAGCGGTTAGCGTTGTCACCTCACAGCAAGAGGCTCTCCAGTTCGATTCTTGGCTGGAGTGCCTTCTGTGCAGAGTCTGCATGTACTCCCCATGGTTAAGTGAACTTTAAAGACATGCAGGTAGGTGCATGCATGTGTGGGTGTGCTTTCTTTGAAGGTTGGGTGCCAGGCTGGCAACTTGACACCATAAAAATCCACTGCCAATCATTTAGCAGACTGGAGTTCTGTTGTGGCGACCCCTAACCAGGAAAAGCCGAAAGACTTTTTATTCATTTAAGGATCCAGGTATATGTGCAGATCCACCTTTGAGGTTTTGTTTTTCTTGATCATATCAACCAATTGGTTTATGATAGTTCTAAAACAATAAGTTGTATAAAATATTTATAGAGTCTAGAAAATCAGAAATGATGTAGTCATTGTAATTTACACCAGATCAAAACTAAAGTATGGAATAATATGGAATCCTTTAACTCACATGAGTAATTGGAAAGAATGGAGTGTAAATATACCAAGGGTATCCATAGATGTGAAATACGTGTACCATGTTTCATACAGATAGTTAAGAGGAGACCTTATTCATTGGTATACACTTGGCTAATGACCACCAGGACCTTTATTACATAACCATGCAACTCAACCTAATTGTGTCCCTATGTATCGTGGGTGTTTACTGGGAAGGGTATATGTTAATTAGAAAGTTTCTCAAGGTAATGTGTAGGATATATGTAAGTTTGGGCATAACTGATATCCGCCCCTGTCTATCAGAAGCATGAGGGCCAGACCTGAGGTGATTTTTCTAATTGCCCATCCATTGGTCAAGTTTACACTTAAATAGGGTTGGGGTGGACTGTGCTTCACATGGATGGGGAGCTTAGTCCAGAACATGGGAATACCCTGAGACACATATTTGTTTATGTCACATGCAAAATTTAAATCTTTAATGTAGTGGTTCTGATGCTGTTCATTTTGCGGATGTGCAAAAGGTCCATCATAGCTGGATCTGAGGATATCTTGTATGCCAGGCAAAGAAAAACTTTCATTATTCTGTATGAGACTGGATACAGAGATAGGGCTTTAAGGCAATCCATATAAGATAATGTATTTATGCCCTGATTTCTTATAATAAGGAACCTTTGTGGGCATTCCAACTGTTGTATGTCTGTTCAGGTGCATGCTGAAGGGGGCATTACATTCAGTGATGGGTCTGATAAGGAATGAATAAAGTGGCACTATGACTTCTTTGGACTTGGATGCCATGCCCTTATAAGCTGAGCAACATAGAATGATTTTTTTCACTATCTTGACCTAAATGTTGGTCAAAGGCCAGATTACTGTCTACATATGTTCCCAGATCCTTGACTACTTGGTCAGCTCTTAGGGATGTCTTACAAATGGAGTAATTACAGTAGCTTGGGTGGCTGTTTTCCCAAAAGGTGCTATAATGCATTTCTTGTTATTGAGTTTTAATAGACGACTTTGGCACCAGTCAGTTGTCTGTTTTAGACCCTTTTGCAAGATGTTTGTGTCATGAGGGAATATATGATATCTCCCCATTTGCAGTCATCTGCAAACTTGGTAAGCCAAAGGCCCTTGATGTTAGCCTTTACTTCCAATATGTAAATGACAAATAGTGGTCTCAACAAGGAACCCTGAGGTAGTCCACTAGTGACTGGTCACTTACTGGAGGTGATCTCACCAATCCTGATTTCCAGGGTCCTCTCTATGAGCCAGCTGGCAATCCAGTGAGCTATATGGGGGTTTATGCCCAGTTCTGTGAGTATGTCAACTGTACCAGAGTGGGTTACTGTATCAGAAGCCTTAGCCAGGTCCACGTAGGCACTATGCACCATTTTCCCCTCATCCATTGCTTTGGTGGCCTTCTCAAAGAAGTCCACTAGGTTTAGAAGGCATGACCTTCCCTTGACAAAGCCAAATTGGGTTGGGTCCACCGTCTAAAGGTTGTGTATGTCATTGATGATAATTTATTTATTCATTATTGTTTTTATTTATTTATTTTTGTTTTTATTTATTTTATTTAACATTTGTTTACCAGGAAAGTCCAACTGGGACAGAGCCCATTTTCAGCTGAGGCCCAGGGAAAAAAACTCTCCAGACACAAGTCTTTGGAATGTCGGAAGTACTCGGAGGAAACCTACACGAATGCAGGTAGGACATGCAAACTCCGCACAGAAAGTACCTGGACAAGAATTGAACCGGAGGACCTCTTGCTGTGAGGTGACAGTGCTAACTGCTGAACTTTGGTTTAACATATTAGACTAATCAGACTAATTGGTCTGTAGTTTCCAGGATTGTTTGGTCCACAGTTGTGAAGTGGGATAACTTTTGCAGTCCTGCAATGTTGTGGTACAAAGCCTCTTTTAAGGTGGTAGTAAAAAAGTGACTCAGGTTGTCCTGACAGTTATTCCTCGCCTTCACATGTTAAAACAAGATGTTTTTTTTCTGGTTAGGAAATTGCATTTAAAGTATTTTTTTAATAGGACAGACAATGCAAGGAATATTGAAGTTTCTGACCATGCTGACTCAGAGAATGAACGTTTTATTTCTTGTATGTCATATGACAATGATGAGAGTTTTACTTCTTGTATGTCAGATTGTGATGTTAATGCTTATTGTTTGTCAGATACACATGCTATTTCCACTAAAAGTGCATTTATTCCCCTTATATTAATGAGACAATAAAACTTTTTTTCTGCCATGCTTAACTATCATATAATACTACTGTTTGATAGTTTTGATAAACATAAAGATGTTACATATAATTTGAGTAGGGCTGAATGGAAGTCATTGGTGGATTTAAGTCAAAGAAAAGATATTATAATTAAGCCATCTGATAAAGAGAACAAAATAGTTATTTTACATTATACACAATATGTCAACATGTGTTCTGAACATCTAAGGAATGAGGATGTTTCTAGAAAGTGTCACATTGTTGACTATAATAATGCTATGACACAATATAAGGTGTTATTAGAGAAGGGGGTCAGACTAGGTTATTTGACCCAAGGGGATATTGATAGACAGTTTGATGTGGGTGGGTGTAAATTACCTGCCTTTAATTGTTTGCCTGAATTGCATAAATGTTTGCAGAATCTTCCTGGTCTTCCTATTGTCGGTGCCCATAGATATTTTTGACCAATATAAGCTTACTTATACATGAATATTTAAAGTCTCATGTTATGAAGTTAGTCTTATATAAAAGACTCTTGATTGTTTGACAAAATACAGGACATTAAGTGGAGTAGTGATATGTACTATGTGGTTATGGATGTGAAAAGTTTATACACTAGTATTAGACATCAGGATGGCATTAAAGCCTTGAATTATGTTTTGGGCAATTCTCCCCTGTCCTGTTACATAATAGTACTTACACAATTTTGTTTATTAAATAAATGTTTTGTTTTGTCTTTGATGGATGTGTATACCACCAGTTGCAGGGTACTGCCATGGGGGCATCTTTTGCCCCCATGTATGCAAATTTGTTCATAGCACTTTTTGAGCTTGAATATTTGTATAAGGATGAGTTTGTGAAAAATAACATTATTGCCTATTACAGATACAGAGATGATTTCATTTTTGTTTGTAAAGGTGGTAGGCATAATGTTATGAATTTTCGGTTGGATTTAGAACAAAATGTTTATGGTGTGAAATTTGATGACATACAGTGTGGTAGCATGGTTCATTTCCTTAATTTAGTTCTAGAGGGCGTTAACGGTGGGGGCATTAAGACATCAGTACATAGGAAATTTGCAGATAATTTCCATTTTTTTCATGGGACTAGTTTTCATCCCCAACATTTGCTGGAAGCCCTACCCTATGGGGAGTTTCTTCAAATGCACAGAATTTGTAGCGATTGGGGGGATTTTGTAAGAGAGTATATGCACACTTTTTACATGTTTATTAATAGGGGTTATAACTACAGTGTAGTTAAGAAGTCTTTATAGGGGGGGCGTGGCCAAGGATGAACACAGGATAGCAGCAGATTTCTTCAGCTCCACCAATTTCACTTCACTGACAGGAAATAATTGCTTTAAAAATTAGTTTATGAAGTAATTTTCTTTCTAAATATGTTTGGTTTATCTATTCCTTGAATAATATCTAAAAAAGAAAGAAAATTTTAATAATATTCCTGTCAGAAATCACCTTGGAAATTTTCTTGTCAGTTTCTCTGTTTGAAATGAGTTCCAGTAAGACAAATTCTCAAAATTCCAGCATCAAGAAAGAACTTCAGCTATGATATCTACAATCCAGCAACTTACTGCTAAGATGGATAAACTGGATACTAAAATTGATACCTTCATAGAAAAAACTACAAAACAAATAGACTTGTTACATATAGACTTGCAACAACAGAAGACCCAGATTACAGGCATAGAAGAGACTGTAAATGACATGGAAAATAGAATCCAAGAAGAGGAAATCAACATTGAGTTTTTGCTGAAACAAAATACACATCTACAAACAAAGCTTGATGACCTGGAAAATAGATCTAGGCGCAATAACATTAGGATTTTTGGACTGCCAGAAAATATTGAAGGTAACAATATTACTTCTTTTTTAACAACATAGCTCCCTAAAACTTTAGACTTGCCAGAAGCATTTTCTTTTGGTATCGAAAGAGCCCATAGATCTATAGCTAATACTAACTCTAACAAAAAGTATCCTAGATCAGTTATAGTTAGATTTCTATCATCTTTTGATAAAGAGATGGTACTTAAATCTGCTTGGGCTAAAGCTCCTGCTAAAATTAATGAGGCAACTGTGCATTTTGACAATGACTATTCTTCCTTGATAATAACTAAAAGAAAAGTTTTTCTGCCATTAATAAGGGAGCTTAAGAAAGCACAGTTTAAAACCTACCTTCTGTTTCCTGCCAAGCTAAAAATCTTCCTTCCTGATGGTCCTAAAATTTTTGATGACTTAGACTCTGCATTGCTGTTTATCAAAAAAAATAAGATTTTGGATAAAATAGAGGAAATAGAATGGGCTAGTCCTTCATTAAAGAGGTTGGCAACAGAAACTTCATGGAAGACTTCAGAGAAGAAAAAGAGACTAAAAAACAAATGACTTGTTCTATGTTTTTTCTTTTTTTCTCTCTCTCTTTTTTTTCTTCACTATTAATCTTTTTAAATATAGTTACTGCATTTTCAGAAAGCCACAAATATTCTGGAAAAGATTTAATCAAAGTTATTTTCTGTGTACAAAGAATTGTTTTTGTTTCATAATCAGTCAAAATATCTGAGGAACTAATAACAAGCTATCATTCAATATGTTTCTCTTTCTGACAAAGAGAACTAAGGTTAGTAACTTGATACATTTTTTTTCTTCTCTTTTTCTTCTTTTCTTTTATTTTAAATAATGATATTCTATTTAGATTATGTAGTGGGTAAGGGGTGGGGGAGGGCAGGGAGAGAAGTGTAATGAAAATATGATAAATGGAATAATAACTTATTTATTCCTTGTAAAAAAGTATATATGTTGTTTAAATGCTATTGCTAATTATACTTCCTTGATTATATTGCTTATACTTGTTTATAAATAATTTGTCATGCTTTAACTAATAATAATTAGCACTAAATAATAGTAAATAGTATGTTTCATATTCATCTTTATTAATATAAACAGCAAGTAATATTCCACTGTAGATACTTTTTATAGCTTCCTTTTTCATTTTTTTATCTTTTCTTTTACTCTCTTTTTATTTTCTACTCTCTTTTTTTTTTCCTTTTTCTTCTTTTTTTCTTTCCTGTTCTTTCTCTTTATTTTCTTTCATATTAATATATTCACATGCTTTTGATCATACTGATACAGTAAATAATAAGATTTGTATAAAAATTTAATTGGGGCATAAATAATTAGTTCTATTAAATATTAATAACTGTGGGCTTAGTTTCACTTTCATAGAGGCTGTAATAACTTGTAAAATACTTTGCGAAGGTTTTGCAATGTTTAGCTTCATTTATATTGCTAAATGAATGTCAGTCACTTGTTTTTAACAAAATTCCCACCAGAATGTTAAGGGAGACAATTTGAGATGTGGGTTACCTCGTGAATAGTGTCCTCGAGTTGTTTTAAAAGCTTCAACACTCAGAATTCATGCAGAGAAGCTGAAAGCAGTCAATTTGAACTTTGACCCCTGAATTCACACTGACACATCGCAGATTCATGAAGAACACTCTACCAGGAAGTAGAACTGCTGCAAATGCGACTCTGCGATGGAAAATGAACTCTATAACATTTAAATGTGAGTTATCTTTTATAACTACTTATTTATTCATGTTACAATTTATAAAATATGAAAGTTATAATGATTTTAAATGATTCAGTATCTCATAGTAAGCAAATGTGATATTTTAGAAGACATAGAAAGTGAAACATTTATACATGTGTTTTTGAAAGTTTACTTGACTGCAACATATTAATGTATGTAAAAAACTTATGATTTAAACATATACATTGCTTTAATTCATTTGATTTATCTGACTGACAAGCATAAATATTTTTATGACTCTATTTTGGAAGAAGTTGTCATGTGACATATTTTAAAGCAGCAGTTCAGATATACAAAATACAGATGGCTTTCTTCACAATAATGCAAGTATTTCTGAGAATTTACATAGCTATTCAGTATGATTTATAACAATTTCTATAAATATAATATTTTATTTTATTGGCAATAATAAGTATGAGAAAAAAGCTCTGATACAAGTAATTTAAAGTCTTTTGGAAGCTGTTAACTGCATTTCTATGACAGAACATAGGTACATCTTAATATATGTAATGTCTGAACCATAATAGCCAAAGTTATTGATTTAAATGAACACCAGAACTTATTTTTACAAACTTTGAATAAATTAATATGTAGATATGCCCTCCTTTTTTTTTTCTCTCTCCCTCTCTCACGTCTTTTATTTCTTTCTCTCTTCTTGGTTCCTAATATCAAGTTTATTTGAATGCTATTTGAGTATAAATGTATTATATTAAATAGCTGTACATAGCAGTATGAATTGTTTTTAAAAGTTTCTATTTGTTTATATGATGCTGATTTATCAAATGTGTAGCTTTGTCTTACCAGATAATCTAATTGAAAGTTGTTAATTTAAGTTAATAATAACTAGTATTAAATTGATAAGGTGGCAGCTGAGGTACTGGTGCTAAGGGTAGGGGGTTAACTTGAGTAGTATGTACTACTCTAAGTTGGAGTTTTTAACTCCAGGCTTGGTGCAAGGTTTAATCCTTACATTATTTTCTTTTGTTCACTGTTGTATGTATATAGTTCTGACATTCACAATACATTTTGTAAGCTCATTGTCACTACAAACAAAATTGAATCTTATGCAAAATCCCATAAGAGATTCAATAAATACAGCTATATCTAAAGGTACACCTAAAGGAGGAGGTATAACATTACTTATTTTGTTAATTGTTATTTTGATTATAAGTTTTATATGTTTTAAAAATGCCAAATGACTTCTCTAAAAGGAATTTCTTTAAACATTAATGGACTGAATAATCCGTGTAAAAGGGCAAGCCTAATAAGATACATTAATTTACATAAGGCTAACTTAGTATTCTTTCAAGAAACACATCTCCTGAAAAAAGATATTGATAAATTAGCCACAAATAAATATATAGTATTGGTTAGTTCAGAGCACACTCAGAAAAAAAGAGGAGTGTCTATTTTATGGAATAAAAGTATGCCCATTCCTAAAACTATTAAGTCTTATCAAGATGATAAAGGAATGTTTTGTATGGTTACAATACAAATTAATGGGAAGACTTATACATTAATCAATGTATATTGGATACCTGGAATTGGTATTAATACAGTGAAATACCATCTTGATAAGATCCTATCATTCTCTATAGGAGATATTATTTTGGCAGGTGACTTTAATTGTATCCTACATGAAAATGATACTACTACTATAGGAAAAAGGAAAATTACATCTATTGCAAAACATTTAAAGGATTTTGTTAATTCTTATCATTTAAATGATATTAATAATCAGATAGACTCAAAATCATTACCATACACCTTTTTTTCCAACAGATACAAAACTTATTCAAAAATAGATAGAGTCTTTATTTCTAACCAGATGGTAACAGAATTAATTAACTCCAAAATCATTTCATGTCCTGTATCTGATCATAATTCAATTGTTTTTGAGTTCATGATAAAAAATACTTACAATGTTCAGATCAAAAGGATACCAGCATACTTAACTCAACTAAAAGACTATAAAGAATATATACTTTCAGAAGTACAACCTTTTCTAGACATAAATAATACTCCTGAAGTCTCCATTGTTTATGTTCGGGATGCTTTAAAATCATATCTATATGGACAAAGTATCAGATGGTATAATAATAAAAGGAAATCTTGGGATAAGGAATTGTTAGATATTCAAAGTAAATTAGACTCTTATAAACATAATAATAAAGAAAATATTATGGATAAGAAAGTCATTGAAGAAATAAACTAAATGAGAAATACAAAAAAAATTTAACTCATAAAGTTAAAATAACTTTAGAGAAATACAAGTTTTTGTCTTACTCAATAAGCCCCAAATACTTACATAGACTTAAAAACAAAACAAAAAGGTTGAATAAGCAAAATCATATCAAAGAAATTTTCTCTCTAAGGAAAAAGAAGAATGTTTCTAGTCTACCAGAAATACTAGATGAATTTAGAAATCACTTTCACAAAATTAATCATAATAACATTAACATGGAACCTAAAGATAAAATAAAGGAATTTATAACTACAAACATGAACAAAAAACTTAATAAACAACAGATTAAACTATTGGATAAAAGTATTTCATATACAGAGGTAGTTACACAAATAAACAAGCTTAAATCAAACAAAGCACCAGGTAATGATGGTATTATACCAGAGATATATAAAATTCTTTCTAAAAGTACATACTCATTAATACATAAGGTTTTTATTTTGGCCCAAAATGAGCTAATAGCCCCCCCATCTTGGCAATACACATTTATTTCGCCAATTTTAAAACCTAATAAAGACCCAACTAGATGTACTTCATATCGACCCATTTCATTACTTAATGTTGATTATAAAATGTTTATGAGTATTTTTGCTGATAGATTGAAGACAATCATCCCTGGCATTATAGATATAGATCAGACAGGCTTCATTGTAAATAGAAATACTTTTGATAATATAAGGAGAACTCTAACATTAATTGAATTTGCAAATAGGAGAAAGAAAGATTTAACACTTATTAGTCTCGATATAAGTTCAGCATTTGATTCAGTAAGTTGGGACTACTTGTTTACCTTACTGAAGTGCACAAACTTCTCAGATGCATTTGTAAATCTAATTGAGCATCTATACAAAGGAACATTGGCTTATATTAAGATAGGAACATATGTCTCACAAAAAATACCCATTTTAAAGGTACAAAACAAGGGTGTCCACTCTCTCCACTATTATTCACTTTAATAATGGAGCCTTGGGCTAATCTGATCAGAAATTGTACTGATATAGAGGGATTTGAAATAGATGAAAATACAACATCTAAAATTCAACTCTTTGCAGATGATGTTCTAATTACATCAGCAGGATCTAATTCTTCTATGCAGTCTCTATTTGATAAAATGATGAATTTTAAAAGTATTTCTGGTTTAATATTCAATGAAGAAAAAACTAAAATACTACCTATATATACACAAAAAAAATTTCTCATTAGTGATTTTACTAAATATGTACCCAATTCAGGTCAGATAACTTATCTAGGTATAATATTAACTAAATATATTAAATCTATTATACATAATAATTATAATACCTGTCTTCTTAATATACAAAATCTTTTCAATACCTGGAATAATATGTTTTTTACTATGGAAGAGAGACTTACAATTATTAAAATGATAATATTCCCCAAGATATTATACTTAATACAATCAATAATACTCCCACCAAAAATAATTATCAAAAAATTAAATACACTAATGTTAAATTTCCTATGGGCACCTAATAGACCTAGGATTGCATTAAAGAAACATACTAATAGCTGGTCTCAAGGGGGTATTTCTTTTCCAGACTTTAACTTATATACTATCTCTTCTATTGTAAAAGTTATTACTTTGTTAATAGATCAGTCATATGTTGCAAAATGGAAAGATTACTGGGAACTAATTAGTATTCACTTCATGAAAATCTCCTTAACACATAAAAATATGATTGTAAATAACTCCATGCTATGGTTACTAAAAGAATTTTGTACTTCACCTATTACACCTAAATATATAGTTAGTTACCCATTAAACATTATTATTAGTTATCATAATTTTATATTCATGCATCCTAAATATAAGGAATGGAATTTTATTATATTCCCTATAATGTATACTCGAGGTATGCTTTTGTCATCCACTTCTGAAGGAACTCATTTAGCTACAGATAATGATCTGAAGTACTGGTATCAGTTGCTATCTGATAATATAGTTAAAAATCTAGATTTCTTAAAACAAGAATTTGATCTAAGAGAAACTTGTTGGTTAGAAGTTCAGACCTTTAGACAACATCTCATTAATAAAATTGATCTAATGTCTATAACAGTTAAAGAATCTATTCCAACACTGATTGATTACTTGATATTAAATTTACAACATAAAGTTTCTGATAAAGGTAAGCTTTCATACATACATAAAATTATCAGACAAGAAACTTTTTACAGTGTAGATACCTACTGGAATTATTTCACTTCCATTAATGGTGACCCACCAAATCAACAAGATAAACAATATATATTGGAATCTGCCTACAAAACTACGTCTTCCATTGTCTGGAGACTTTTTACATGGAAATTTTTACATAGATCCTTTTATACACCTTTGATGATGAATAAAATAAATAATAAAGATAATCTATGTAAAAGATGTAATGCAGAAATTAATGCTGACTGGGCTCATATGTTTTATGACTGTATAAAATTAAAAGAATATTGGAAGTCAATCAATGATTTTTTGCAGGCTCTTTTTACAGATAATTTCATTATTTCTAAATCTCTTATATTATTCAACACACCTGTACCTCAAAGTGTTAAAAAGGTTAAGCTTCCCTTGTTATGGTCTATTCTAGCAGTGGCTAGAAAAATAATAACCAGAAATTGGATTTCAGATACACCTCCTTCGTTCAATGAATTTAAAAATGATATGACTATAGTGTGCCATATGGAATTGATGACAATAAAATCAAGAACTACTAGAAAAACATCTTATTATATTGTATGGGATACTTTACAAAACTTGTTAAAAAAATCTTAACTTCAATAGCATGGTATTTTAGTTTAATTAATTGATCTGATTGTAGTGGATGTCTTTGTAAATACTTTGGTTATTTTGTTGAATGTTATAATCATATCTATTTTAATTACTTGTATAAAATTGTTATGATATTTCTCTTGTATGTTAAAAACAATAAACTTGTTTTAAAAAAAAAGAAGTCTTTATAAAAAGTTGTAGCATTTAGACTGGGGTTAAATCAGTGTCAAAATGTCATGCATGGTGAAAGGAATAATATTGAATCTTGCAAAAATCAGATATATTTTGTTTCAGTGTATTATATAGCTGTTGGAAAGTTTTACTTCAGGACATGGAATTTGAGAGAATAATAGCGAATAATCCTTGTATTTCCTACAAAAAAGGAAAATGTTTGAAAGATTTTTTGGCTTCTAGCTATTTCTCTATATCTAATGAGACACTGTACATAATTCCTGCCATGAGGGGCACTCGCCCTTGTGGTGGTTGCTCTATATGTTTCTGTGTTACAAATTTTCAGAAAATAAATGGTATTAAGTTTTCTCCTGGTGGTAGCTTTTCATGTAACAGTGAAGGGATAATATATGCTCTCAGCTGCCCTTGTAATTTATTTTATATAGGAGAAAGCAAAAGAAATGTAAAGTAAGAATACAGGAGCATATAAGAGATATAAAGAATGGTAAAACAGAAAGTAATGTTGCAACGCATTTCAAAACAGTTCATAACGCTGATCATTCTTTGTTAAAAGCTTCTGTTTTAGAGCAAGTTTTTATGAAAATTGGTGAAATGTGATATTAAGGATAAACTTCTTTGTAAAGAATCTGTTTATATTTTAAAGTTCAATACTATGGTACCTGTAGGCTTAAATTTAGAAATTAATTGGAAACAATTACTATGGAAATGAATAATTAATTGATGAATGGTGTTATATAAAGTCTGTGTAAAGCTGTGTGTTTTTTATTACTCCTGGAACGAGGCGCTAGTGTTTTGAGTTTTTTATTAAACCTGTGTTTGTGCTGTGGCCAGTTGTGGATTTCTTCTTGCTGCTGTTCTTCAAATTGTTACATACATAATCAGATGAATTCGTCTGTAGTTTCCAGGTTGTTTGGTCCACAGTTGTAAAGTGGGATAACTGTTGCAGTCCTCCAATCTTGTGGTACAAAGCCTGTTTTGAAGATGTAGTTCAAAAGTGACTCAAGTTGTCCTGACAGGTCATTGTTCAAGCCGTTTAGGTGGCATCCTGGGATATTGTCGGGGACCACTGAGGCTGTGATTTTGGCCTTGGTAAATACCACCAGGACCTGCTCCTTGTTAATAGTTGGGGGTTATGCTAATTGGCATTTCATGGGGGAATAAAAGGGGAGTGGGGTGAATTTTGAACTGAAATTGTTAGCCAGCAGATTCGCTGTGTCCTCTGCTCAGTGAAGTTGGCACCACTGACCGCCAGTTCACCACACTGGTGTGTGCTGTCTTTGAGGTTTTGGACATAGCCGAAGAAGGCCTTGTGGTGTCTTTAGACTGTGAGGCTAACTTGACCTCATAATTTTCCTTGCTAGACTTAATTAGTTCTCTTAGTTTTCTATTTATTTTAATTAGAGAGCTCTTATCATTATGGGAGTTGTTCTTGCTGATTTTAGCCAAAATGTTTTTCCTTTTATTACATGCCATATTAAAGTTAGGGTTTCACCAGTGTGGTTTGTTTTTAGTTTGCTTTATGTTTACTTTTATTACATACATCTGCCTCTATACATCAATTTACATGGTTGTACAGGGTCTCTGAACAATTTTGTACAGGTTGCTGTGAACTCAGGATTAGGAGGAGCACTGAATTTTGACAAGCTATCACTTAATAGGATGTATGCTTTGCAATAGCTCCTTACTATTACAGGGTTTGCTGGGGTTACTGAGTTGATTTTTATTTCAAAGAGGCAGTTTTGTGGTCCGACCTCACCAATGATGACCTGACACTGAGGAATGGAGTGCAGATTTCTCCCATATTGGTGAATACCATGTGCAGTATGTGCACACTATCTGGTCAAGGGTATTTGTGTTAATAAAGTTCATGAATCATTATGCCTGCAAGACTGTGGCAGTGTATGTTTCCCAATCTGTAGAGGATTAGTCTCTCATGAATAGAGCATTTGGTTTAATGGTGTTTTCAATAAGTCTAGGTACAAGCTATGGGATTTTTGGGACATAGAGCATAGCTTGATAAGATATGGTATGGGGCTTTGTCTGTAGTTATTTGCAGGGAAACTCCAGGTCATATGCCTCTTAAACCAAACTAGACTTATACTTATTGTTAATAAAGATAGAGACTCCTCCACTTTTTGTCTGTCTGTGCAGCTGTGTGCAGCTGATTGTCTAAATGTGTGGAATGCACTGAAGTCTTGCATTGCCTGAACACTTTCTGTGGATTTAAACCATGTCTCGTAATGGCACATATGCTTATATTCTTTGCACCCTACAAGCTCTCCTTCCTCTGGAGTTTCTTGTTTATGCCCTTGGCATTGGGTTTTATTTGCTGTGTCAGTAGGTTGGTCAGAACAGACAAAACTCTGCAAAAATTCTAAACAAACAAATTAGAGAGCTGGTCAGATCTGCCAAAGCAAACTATGAGGCAAAGATAGCCTACCAGGTGAACGATAACCATAAGGCTTTTTTTTAATTATTTTTGTAACCTCAGGAGAAATGCTCAGCGATGTGTCAAGTTAGTCATGAATGGCAACTTTTACATCCATCCTGCAACTATAGCACACCTGCTGGCCGACAGGTTCAGTTCAAAGTTATCACCTCCTTCCACACCCAAAGAAATACCCACAACCATCCCCCTACCAGTCGTGAGGGGACAAGTCATTACTGCACTCACTAAAGCCAAAAACAGACTCCTTGGGTCCTGACAATATTCCAGGATGCTTCTTAAAGAACTTAAAACAGAATCTATAAGGGCCACTTGAAACCCACGTTAACCCCTGCCTCTGATATATATATGGATCTACTTCACATTAGTGGAATCCCAAAATACCAACTCCCAGTTTACTGTGATGACAACTGGAAACTGGCCCCTGGTGTAAGCCTGTTTATAAATAGCCCTTAGGCCAAAAAATGCCACTTACAATGAGAGCAAGCCTTACAGCATCAAGGCAGAGTTACACTGAAAGCAACTGTTTTTTTTTTCCCTTTGAGAATGCTTGGGTCTGTAAATATTTTTATTTACTTATTCATCTCCTTACTTATCTACTTAATTACTTTTGTATATGTTGGGTTCACACTTTTTTTGATGGGGTGGAAACCTTCTGAGAACTAGTATACATTTCCCAAAACCATAGCTATATACCCCTGTACATATATTCATGTCTGTTCAACAAGATGTTACATCATGCTGTGACAGGCTTCTCCTTTGGCAAGAACATGGATACACTTACTGGTCCTATGGTTCTTCCTGTTCATGTACCTGAAAGAAAACAATAAGTAAATGAACAGCCCTTGCCAGTACTGTAGACTCAGTCTGCTCCTCAGCCATTGGTGAGTGACTCTGCAGTGGCCATAGCTTGTTACTCAGACCACTGACTAGTTTCACCAGGACCGTTAGTATAATTCTTTTTGGCACCATGGACCAGGGGTAAGCCATACCTTATGTGGCTGTTGCAGGGTCCATACTGGGTACGAGAGAACCATCATAGGTTGGTACTAGGCTATCGACCCTAGGGCCTAAACAAGCCTAGCCATAACAACTCCCTGGCTATTTCTTCCCACACTATTTACTTCCCTGGACCCCTGTCTAGCAGGGTGACTGACGTGATCCCTAAATCACTAATAGAATCACAGGCCTAAAGCAGATGCCCTATGCTGACCACCTTAAAAAACTCCAGCTATACTCTGTCGCATATCGTCTACTCAGAGGCAATCTTTGCTTAACATACAAGGCCATGTCAAACCCAGAGCTGTTGGACATGCTACACTTAAAGAAATCCCAATCCCTCAGAGCCACACGCTCCAGGGATTTAAACCTTGTCATCACAATAAACAAAACATGCTGGAGGGATAGGTTCCTGACCCAGAGACTCCCCAGCCTCTGGAATAGATTGCCCATACATGTCAAGCAGAGTGCCTCTTTGGTCCTCTTCAAAAGGAACCTTGACGATTGGATGGGAGAAAGGAAATTCACCCCGGGGATCACGTCAGTTACCCTGCTAGACAGGGGTCCAGGGAAGTAAATAGTGTGGGAAGAAATAGCCAGGGAATTGTTATGGCTAGGCTTGTATAGGCCCTATGGCTGATAGCCTAGTACCAACCTATGAACCTATGAATTTCCTTTCTCCCATCCAGTCATCAAGGTTCCTTTTGAAGAGGGCCAAAGAGGTGCTCTGCTTGACATGTATGGGCAGTCTATTCCAGAGTCTGGGGAGTCTCTCGGTCAGGAACCTATCCCTCCAGCATGTTTTGTTTATTGTGATGACAAGGTTTAGATCCCTGGAGCGTGTGGCTCTGAGGGATTGCGATTTCTTTAAGTGTAGCATGTCCAACAGCTCTGGGTTTGACATGGCCTTGTATGTTAAGCAGAGATCACCTCGGAATAGACAAAATGCAACAGAGTATAGCTGGAGTTTTTTTAAGGCGGTCAACATAGGGCATCTGCTTTAGGCCTGTGATTCTTTTAGTGAGGTATTTCTGTGGCCTTTCCAGTTGTTGCAGATGTCTTGAGAGGTACATACCAAATGGGGCATTGTATTCTATAATGGGTCTAATGAGGGATGAGTACAGTGGGACAATGACCTCCTTTTTTCTGGATGAAAAGCCCTTAGTGATGAGGTGTGCCACATAGAAGGATTTCCTGACTGTTGTGGTGATGTGGTTATTGAAGGTGAGACCACTGTCCACGTGTGTCCCTAAGTCTCTTATCACACTTTCGGTGTTTAGTGTACTGCCAACTATGTGGTAATTCACGGGTACATGTTTTTTCCCCAAAGGGGATAACTATACATTTCTTGGCACTGAGCTTGAGCCCATGGCTCTGGCACCAATCATCTGTTTCTGTAAGGCCATTTTGTAAATTATCGACATCATTTGGGGATTCAGTAATGGCTACCAGTGTGCAGTCATCTGCGAACTTTGTTAGCCAGAGTCCCTTAGCGTTGGCCTGTACTTCAGAGAACTAGATGCCAAACAAGAGAGGTCCCTTCAACGTTTGACTTGGAGGTTTTTCCCAGGGTGGCCAGGGTAAGAGATCTGTTTTCTAGTTTGAAGTGTCATCTATTCAGTTGGTCTCCTCCTAGGGTTGTCCCTAGGAAAAAGAAAAAGTTGAACATGTTTTATCTAAATGATACAAACCACCCAATGTTACAGACACCTTTGCATAAAAGTATTCCAGAGTATCCACAAAGTAAACAAAAAGTCCATGAACTGCAAAGGTGAGGCTTCAGAACAGCAGCTTCAGTTTAGTAAAAAATATACTCCAAAACAGCAACCTCAGCTTAATAAGGTGTATACTCAAATTTCTCCAACCACAGAACAAAGATCTGGATTCCACTCAGCTGCAACACAGTTTAATTGGTACACAAGCGCTTTCACAAACAGCTTCTTCAGGTGTATAACAACCATTAAAATACACACACCTTATATAACACTTAAAGTCAGTCACATGACTCTGCTTAACCATTTTTAAAGGCATATATACACATTCTAAGTGTTACTTTCTTGATCCACTCTTACAAATTCTAAACTTATGTAGTATAAAAAATACATGTTAAAAGCATACGTAAAGTTCTAAAAAATTCAACATTCACCTATTCAATGGTCTCTTTTTTAATATTGGTCTTATAGGAACAGAATCATTCAGTCCATGCCCTGAACTAGCTCTTAACCTAATAATCCATTCAGCTTCTTTTTCCTCAGTCCTTGCTTTTATATCACCCCCTCTTATATCAGTGAATGTTCTATATAAGACAACAAATTTAAAAACATGTTGTTCATTGGTAACTGACACATGCTTCGCTAGTGCATTAAAACTACTTCTTTTCTTAATGTGACATAGGTGCTCTCTTATCCTTTTAAAATTTGTGACATGCCTGGCAGAGAGCCAGATATACTACATGTGCTGTAGCACATTTCGCATAGGTTCGCAGATAAAACATCTCCCCTGTGTCAGGGTGTTTAAATTGTGAATCATTACAAATAAAACTACAAAAGTTGCACTTGCCACACGGTCTAGTGCCCTTTTCATTTTCTCTACCTTTCAGCTCTCTGTCTATACAGAGCCTTCTTTTTAAATTCTTCTTATTTTTAAAGCTAAATTGTGGCTTTGTACCTACTCTTTCATTTTACATTCTGATGTTAATATATTCCAATGTTCATTTATAATATTAGTGTACAGCCCAACATCTCTTGAATAATTTAAACACATCCTTACATTCTTGTGAGTCACTTTCTCTTTCCCATTCACTAATTGTTTTGAGAAATATGGTTTAGCCTTATTCTCTCTTTTACTCATCACATCTTCCATGATTTTAGTTACCATTCTGTTATCATAGCCTCTATCTGGTAATTCTTTTCCTGTCAAAATTAGTTGTTGCTCATATTCTTCGGTTTTTACACTTAATCTTGACGCCCTTAGGAACTGGTTTTGTGCTACATTTCTGAATATAAAATTGGGATGCATACTATCTCTACTTAATAATTTGTTTGCTTGGCAGGTCTTATCTATGTTTTATCTAAAGACAGTGGGTAATAAAAATAAATTTCTTAGCTTGCAGACTTTAAAATCGTGAGGATGTTTTATCGAAGGATTCTGATAATGACAAGGACAGGGCTTCTCCCATGTTTCCCTCACAAGCATATGACTGGTTCTGAGGATATAGTTTCCTATGTTTCTACTACATACCTTACTCAAGTTGCTCTAGAAAGAAGAAATTAGCATATAAGACCAACTAGTAAACAGGTGACACTTTTTTGGGATCTTTACCTTGTGCAGGAAAAGTTAATTCTGTCTACATTTGAACCAGCTCTTCTGGCTGTTTTTGTTTCAACATTACGTGCTGAATGTTTTGTGCTCTTCTGGCTGTTTTTTTTTTTTCTCAAAAATCTTTTTATTGATTTGTAAAGTATGAAATAACAAACAAAACAAAAAAACATTATGAATATCATCATATAGTAGTTGATTAAATTAATACACCTTGTAATAATGTATAACAACTCATGAAGGTGAGAACATAACAACATATAACAATATATACAATATATACAATTGATAACCAAGAAACAAACAAAAAAAAAGGATGAAATGAGACTATAGTCAATATGAGAAAGTGAAGTATAAAAGTAAATAAATCCTGATATTATATTGTGACAATAAGTTTGATAACTATTAGTCATTATTAATAATGAAGAGGACCTTCTCTAAAACTTTATTATTTAAAACCCTTTTCTTAGGACTTTTCCACATAGTTTTATGTGCAGAAATATACAAGTATGCCATTGTTCTAAAGGCGTTCCATTTTAACGTAGTGCGGTCAAGCCAATTTTTGGTAATGTACAGTTTAATGAGTGAACAAATGAATATGAGCACGTGTATCCAATTTAGAGAGATGAATTATAGGTATATGTAAGATTGCAATTTCCCATGATAAAGTGGATTTATGATACCCCATTTTCTGTAACCTTACTTTCAAGGAAGTCCAAAGTTTATGTGAAAAGTGACAATACCAGAAAATATGTAAAAGATCAGCTTTGGGAAAGGAGCAACAAGGACATGATGGAGATTTGTTCACATCAAACTTGTTAAGTTTGGAAGGAGTATAGTAAGCATTATTATTAATCATCAGTTGGGTATAAACCAATTTCTTGAAAGGGGAGTAATCCAGGGTATTTCTAATGGCCAAACGTTTTTGGTTATCTGTTAATTGAGGATTGTGATTAACCCAAAAATTCGAAAAAAGACATGACGAATCTTGTATTAATTTAGTTAATAAGTTATAAGATTTTGACAAAATTTTTTCAGGTAGTGATAATGTTTTAATTATCGTTTCTAAATTATTAAGATCCTGTTCTCTTGGCTTAGTAAGATCACAATAATTTATAACCACATCCCTTATTTGACGTAGTATTGTGGTATATATACAGTTGACCATCAGCAACTTCCGTAAATCAGCCAAGGATAGGTCCTTATATTTCAGAAATGTCCAAATCTTAATATTTTTTATCAGGGGATAATTTGTAAGGTTAAATGATGTATTATTCAATTTAATATTTGGGTTCAGGTGGATTGGTTGAAGTATATGTGAAATATTATCCATTTTGATAAGTCTTAATAATTCCTGAAATGCTTTGATCTTATGTTTTAAGAAAAACAAGATTTTGAGAGTGCTCATGCTATCAGTAGATATGAATGGAAGGGCACCAGGGTTTATGTTTTTGGATATGATATATTGATGCCAAATCTTAACCCAATTGGATGTATTGTTTTTGTGAATATTATTCATTCTAGAAATGGATAAAAGTTTATTTGCCAGGACAATTAAATAATAAAGACAAAAATTTGGCAAACCTAAACCCCCCTTATCTTTAGAAGTTGATAATTTAGAATAAGAAATCCTAACTCCCTTGGGAAACCACAAAAATTTAGCTAATTCTTTATTAACTTTGTCAAAAAAAGAATTATTTGATCTGAAGAACTAAATTGGTAAAGAAATTTAGGAAGGATATTCATTTTTATTATAGCAGCTTTTGATAGAAGTGGTAAATTCAGAAGTTCCCATCTACTCATGTCTAGCATTATTGTTGACCATACTTTATATAAGTTATTTTGAAATGAGGATAAACTATTATGCTCCATATGAATACCCAGATATTTAACCCCGTAAGTAATATGAAAATAAGAAACAGGGAATAAGTAAGGTTTATGAGCCAAATGATTCAAAGGGAAAATATGAGTCTTTTGAGAGTTAATGTCATAGTCTGACGCACGTGAAAATTTCTCAATAGAATTCATTATTTTTTTAAGGTCTGAGATAGGAATTTGAAAGAATATGACTAAGTCGTCCGCGAAAGCGGAGAAAAATAAATTATTGTTGTGAATCCTAGGAATCCTGTGAAATGTATTTTGTGATATGTACAAAAGTAAAGGTTCCAAATACAGGTTAAAAAGAAAGGGAGATAAAGGACAACCCTGTCTCATACCATTAGTCATCTTTATAGGAATTGAAGTGATTCCGTTAATATATAATCTAGTAAAGGATTCTTTGTATGGAGTTTTGATGAAATTTATAAATGTAGAGGGGAAATTAAAACAGAACATAGTCTGAAAGAGAAAATTCCAACACACTCTATCGAATGCATTTGAAGCATCCAGGATCAATGCATATAATGGGTTATTATCATGTTTTGTAAGATGTATAATGGATTCCAAAGTCAAGGTGTTGTCCCAAACATGTCTATGGGACATAAAACCTGTCTGATCTGGCAAAATTATTGATGATAAAACATTTTTCAATCTATTAGCAAGAATAGAAGACAGAATCTTGATATCTACATTGATTAATGAAATCGGTCTATAATTGCGGGGATCAGTTTTATCTTTATTATTTTTCAGAATTAGTATGGTTTTTGAAGTATTCCAGTGGAGATCAGATATGTCATTTATTTTTATATAGTTATACACTTTAAGAAGAAAGGGAGCAATTACTGTTTTAAATGATTTTAAAAAGTTAGGTGTAAATCCATCAGGGATTTGCCAATTTTTAGCCTATCAATTGATTCCGTAATTTCTAAAAGAGTAAGAGGAGATGAAAGACTATTTTGCTGTTTTTCATTTAAAATAGGAAATCTTATGGAACTTAAAAAACTATTTATATAACTATTATCTATAGAATTAGAAGATTTGGAATATAACTCTGTATAAAGTGATGAGAAGAGATGCAAAACTTCCTTGTCTGTGTTATATATTTGGTTTTTATATTGTATAGGCGAAATTTTAGATCTATCAAAATTTTTCTTAATTATTCTTGCCAAGGTTTTGGAAGGAATTTGAGCCCATTCTGAGTAAGTGGTTAATAATCTTTGCTCCAATATTGAAAGGTTGTTTTGATGTAATAAAATAAGTTCCTTTTGAAAGTCTATAATCTGCTTTTCATATGAGGGGTCCGGATTTAATCTATAATGATTTTCAAGAGAGTGAATTTTCAGTTTTAAAGATCTTTCTTTACTATTAAATTTCTTTTTAAGATATGCAGCTTTACCAATAAACATACCCCTTAACCTGGCTTTACATGCCGCCCATTGTTTATCATAAGGAATATCTGTTGAATCCAAATCATTTTCCATTTCCTGAATTATATCTATACACAATTTATTAACTTCTTCGTTAGAGAGCAAGTTATTATTTAATGTCCAGGTATTCCTATTAAATTTATGACTAGGGTTAAGATTTAGATTTAATTTTACTAAGATTCTAGAGTGATCAGAGAGAAATCTAGGTTCAGTAGTGAGATCCATTAATGACTGTGAAAGAGAATTTGAAATAAGAAAAAAATCTAATCTGGACCATGAATGATAGCATTTAGAATAATAGGTATAAATATCATTTTTATTTGAGTATTTAGTGAATTGTAAAGGGTCTATAAGATTATGTTCTAATATTAAGTCTTCCAAAGCTAAGGATGCTTGTTGATTATGAGAAGATGAACAACTTGTACGATCTATAACTGGGTTAATTACAGCATTCCAATCCCCTCCTAAAATAACAAAGTGATCTTTGTAGGAAGAAAGGATATTATATATCTGAAAAATAAAAATATGTTGATTACTACAAGGGCCATAAAGATTTAGTACCAGCAAAGGTTTATCCAAATTGTGTATGGAAGAAGTAAAGTAGCACCATCTACCTTCATTATCATATTTTTCTTCAATAATAGATCCTTGAAATTTTTGTTTGATTATAATAGCCACCCCCCTAGAGTTAAAAGTGTCCCCTGAAGCTATAATTTTTTTAATCCATTTTTTATTTCTTACTTTGTCCCAATCATCCCTAGGAATATGTGTTTCTTGCAAAAAACATATATTGGCTTGTGATTTATGCATAAAATGATATATTAAGGATTTCTTGTCTTTATTTTGGATCCCCCTTACGTTCCAGGAATCAATTATTAGTAAATTAGTCATGTATTTATTAAAAGTCTGTTAAAAAAGATGTTGAAATATAAATTGTTTGTGTGTAAATAAAGAATAAATAAGGAAATTAAACCAAAATTAGTCTCAACATAACAGATAGTATCTATAGATGAATATTTCAATGTAGATTTAACACTAATCATATAAATATCCCTCTTCCCTACCCCAGTGCCTACCCACCATAACTTATCTAGCCAGGGAAGATGAAAAAAATTATACGTATAATGTAAAAACTCGGTTACCAAAATCACATACATAAGTGAAGAAAATTTAAGTAAAGTCCTGAAAAGGACTATAACAATATTAACAAAACTGAACATATTTACACAACTGTCCAAACACAAGATGTCCGACATATAAATTCCCTATTCAAAAATATACTCACAAAACACCTGTAAAGTGAAATATAATTATGTCCAAAGTAAATATGTAATTGATCTTGCACTACAGTGTAAATATATGAAATGAAATGTTAGAAATGTAGCAACTTAATTAATGCAACAATACTAAATTTATACATGTTAAATCATAAATGTAAGTATAGTAAAATACAAATATGTCTCCAACAAAAAAGGATTAAGCTATTAAGAATTTAAAATCTTCACAGTTAAAGATATACTATATTACTTTGTAATATCAATTCCTATAAACATTATATTCCTGATTAATCATCTTTACTAGTTTCAATATCAATTTGTATGACTCGAGTATATTAGAGTCTAATTGGTAATTAGAACCTCAACAAGTCTAGTAAAAGGTCAATCAATATATTTGAAAACACCTGTGTCAGATATTATTTAACAAATCATAGATAAGATATGTAGGCTGATGTTTTAATACCTATCATGAGTGTATATATAATATGAGAAGATGCATTAATGTAAACTATAATGATTACCAAGGGCTTCACATAACTTTTAAGTATGGTACTACACCCAAGCACATTCCATATAGTCATCAAAATATGCAGGTGAATATATTTATAACATAAATTATATACCTTAAACTATATAGGCAAAAGGTTACATATTTTTCACAGTTAATCCAATACACTTATGACAGCATATTAGCAATATATTTCATCTTGTAAATGTCATTTGAAATTATCAGCATTTAGTAACTATTAAACATTTTAAATAAACCATCTCCTAAATACTAGAATTATTTTGCGCCAACTACATGAAAGAGTCATAGCTTAAAACAAGCATTAAAATTGTATTCAACAATATATTTAATTTAAAAGTCAGTTATATAGGCATAAACGCCTCCGCACGTACATATTGCCAGAATAGAACGAGAAAGAGGCTTCCCGTAACTCTCGAAGCACACTGTCCCAACCTGCAAGAGAGAAAATGACTTAATTACGAAAAAAACAGTGCTGCTAGAGTCAAAATACAGTCTCCGAAGATAGAAATCAGCAGCTTTTCGGATGCGCAACTTCAGGCAGTCAGGAAATCTTCTTCTGGGCAAGCAGACATCCAAGGGCAACGGATTACAACCCTTATAATTTTCTCTTTGAAAACCTGACAACAGACATAAGGTATGCAGCACGAGCAACGCAATTCTAGCAGAATAGACAGAACTGCAATTCATTAGCGCTGCTATGACAATGTGAAAGAAAAAGTCAAGGGAATGATTCTGAAGATAAATCCAAGGCATTCAGTGAAGATTGGTGACACTATGCAGCATGAGAGACCAGATATTATTCCCTCCATTCTGATGATGTATTCTTAGACGGATAAAAACAGTATTTTTTCAAATAAACTATGCCATGTTGATACTGGTACATTGTAAGGGCGTGATGTACTGGGAAATTAATATTTAAGTTTGCGATAACTCCAAGAATCATTAAAACATCTGTTTCACACTCAAAAAATCTATGTTTTTCTTTCCATGACATAACTATGACAGATATTCAATAATATTCAAGAAATCATATTATTAAAAGATAGCTCACTAACTTAAAACATCAAATGTACTTACATAAGTTAGGAGTTTTATTCTTGTGTGTCATTAGCAGGAAGGGTCTTGAATATTTTTTAAAAAAATGTCTTTTGCTTCTTTCGGGTCTGTAAACACATAGCTCTTGTCATTATAGTTGAAAGAAAGAGTATTAGGATAACGCATCCTAAATCTTATTCCCCTCTTTATCAGGTCTGCACAGAATGGAGATAGTTTTTGTCTGTTTAATTTTATTAGTGCTGGTAAATCCTGTGAAAAAGTCAATTTATGTTTATTACAGATGAGATTTTTTTTGCTTTTGGCTGCTTCTAAAATACGCTGGGTGTCTTGAAAGTCCAGTAATCTTGTATATATAATCCGAGGTGAAGTAGAGTCTTGTCTGACACGCAGGGCTCTGTGCGCTCTTTCTACAGTTAAAGTTTTTGTATTTGTTTCACAATTAAGTAATGTCTCAAATATTTGTTTAGTCACAGAAACAAGATTTTGATTTTCATAAGATTCCGGCAATCCTCTGATTATTATGTTATTTCTGCGACTCCTTGCCTCTAAATCCAGAAGTTTGGCTTGTATGTCAGCAATTAAAGTATCTTTAAATTTTAAGTCACTTTCAATAGACTCTGCTCTTATTTCTATAGCTAAATACTTATTCTCAAGTATATCCATTCTTTCATTAATCTGTTTTAAAGTTTTACCAAAATCAGTGAATTGATCAGAAAAATTCTGTATAGCACTCTGAATGGGTTGTAATGCCATTTTTAAGTCTTCTAAATGAAAGTTAGAGTCACTTTTATCTTTAGCACTTACTTTTATGGTTTCAGTAGATGATTTAGCAGTTCTAAGTCTCTTGGAGCCAGTGTCCTTCTCTGGAGAAAGCATAGAAGAGAATTTGGCCTTGGTTGTCTGTGTATCCATGGAGTCTGAGTTGCCAGCCATACCCAGACTGGAGGTGTGAAAGCAGGAAAACTGACACAGAGAGTAGCTTGTAGAGTGCATGTGCCCAAAGACTGTTGAAGCCAAAGATTATTCTGAGGTAAAATAATCCAAAAATTCACCTTTTACGAAAGATGAGTAATCCCAAAGTGAAGGAATATAATCAAAAAAACTTTCTGTAAAAAAAACTGTGGAGAAATTTCACTCAAAAGTTGATAAAAATAGGTGGTAATTACATATCAGTGAGGAGCACAGTGAATAGAGAGCAGTCTAGCCGGCGACCATCTTGGAATCCTAACTCTTCTGGCTGTTTTAGATTTATTACTTGTAGATTGTTCCACTTATTGCTGTGACATCTACAACACAGTATCCCAATTGAAAGTGCTGTACTTTCTGTTCCTTGTCCTGACACGTTCTGATTATTCCCCCTCTATCAGCAGTAATTCTTCCTGTACTATTCACCTTTGGACATCTCCCATAATTGTGCCCTTTTCCCATATAACAGTCGGACCCACCACTGCAACAAACTGAAAGAGACATGTATGTAAAAAGCACCTCAATGAGAATTTACATTAGCAAATGAACAGCACTGCTCCAGACCGTACAGTAAAACACACTGCATCTGTTTCCCATCATCATTAAATCAAAACAACCACAAGAAACCATGTTGCAGAAAATATTTAAAAAAGTTCACTTCTGTGTCTCCCAGGAAAAAAAGCTCATATAAGCACTACTTCATTACATTTCAAAGACTTCTAAAGCTTTCCTGTCAGCATGGGACTGCAGATAAATGGAGCATACAGAGGAAGCTGTTAACATTTCCTGAAGCGTCAGTTACTCTTCCCCCAAAGTACTGAAACCTGAGCTCATAGACTAAAAGCTGCCTGAATGTAAACAAAAAGATCACATGAACTACCATCCTAATCAAAACAATCAAACAAGCAGAGAATCTTGACACTCTCCCTTTAAGGGACTAGAGATGACCATCTGAAACAGCACTGCACTCGTTTGCTAAAGGAAAGTACTTGGACTGCATAGTAACATCATGTGCTAGTACTTCTTCTTGTGCTATTACTACAATAAGAAAAAAGATATCTTTAAAGCTGTGGTCTTTTTTAGCTGGACACTCACTGGGGTACAGTATTTCACAGCTATTGTAGTATTGCCTATAATTTTTATGTGTGGACTCTGCAGAGTTATGGTGCATAATATATGAAGTATCTAGTGCTGTACGTTTAGGCTACATGCTTTGTAACTCTTCACAAGCTGAGTTTCCTAAAACTGCACTACATTACAGTGTATTTCATATAGTACACAAAAAAAGAACTCTACGGTTTCTGTTTTTTTTTTTAGACTAATGTTCTAGTTTACTTCAGTGAGCATGATTGATTGTCTATGTTTCTATTCAGTGATATTTCAGGTATTTTAAGACATTTTTATGAAATGAGTCGCATGGGGGGATTTCTGCTGTAGTTAACAATAATTTTTTGATGTATTTTAAGAGAGTTGTGAGATTTATACTAGGATTTGTAGTTTTATAATTTGGTAACCAGGGGTGAAAGCAACAGGGTCAAAATTTGCTTTGCTGGCTGGCATGGCTCAGGCTTTCCTCCCTTAAGTACGCACTATAGCAGGGAGTCCTAGAGCCTCTTCTGAGGGGAGGTCATTTTTTTCTTAGCTCTCTGAAGATCTAGCTAATGATTTCCAGAAGAGGAAACAGTCTTTCTAGTATGGTATTTGTGTGACCCTGCCTTGGGCACCCCTTCTTATTGACCTTGTCAAACACTACAAAGAAGCTCCTTTGCAGAGTTTGGCATGTTCTCAAGGGTCTTCAACTGCCAAATGGCTCTTCTCTCTCAGCTTCTACATAAGCCATTTAAGATGATGACATCATTGGCCCAGCAGCCATTGTCCTGACCATCATTTGAATCTACCTGCCTTGGGGGGCAGTTGTCCATGCCTACCATGACTTTGAGAGCCACCAGGTTATACCATTAGTTCTTAAAGTGGTCACAGTGGCTACATCTTAGTACTGTTTTGCTCTTTCCCTAGTTGGATTTCTGCACAGATCTCTTATGATAGGCTTAGACTCTGTACCTCAACCTCCAAACAAGTCAGGAGTTCTACTGCCACCTCTTTCTATTTCCACCATGGTCTGAAGACGTCAACATTATCCTGGACTTCAGCAACTTCAGTAATCACATGCATGTCAAGTTCCAAATGGTAGCACTCCTGGTCTTGTCACTGTCACTACAAGGATCCCGGATAGTGTCAATGGGACATGATGAATGTCCTGTGATACTTCAGTGTCTGGGGTCCACATAGGAAGTTTCTGTAGTTCAGAGTGGGTATCCATTTTAATATGATTATACTGCCATTTGGTCTAGCATATGGTAACCTGATGTTTATCAAGGTGTTTGCCACTGTGATTAAGGGCATTCAAGATGGCAAACCCATATGCTCCTTTACTTGGATGACTGCCTCCTGTTATCCCAAGTGAGTGAGTGACTGGTGGGGTCCCTATGCTTCCATGGCTGTAGTCTCTGTTTGTTGTTTCTGGTGATCATCATAAAGTGGAAGTCTGCTGTAATCGTGTTTCTGAGGATTCATCATATTGAAACTGGTTACCTTTATTGCTGGTTGCTCCTGCCCACTGAGAGGTTGTATGAAGTCATGTCACTGGTAACCTATATGAGGGCAGAGCAGAGGGTGCAGGCCAAAACCTTTTTGAACATTCTAAGCTTAATAGTGTCCAGTGTTTTAATTGTGCCTTTCACACACCTCAGGGTGTTAAGTTTTGTACTGGATTTTGAGGTGTAAGTAGCTACCGAGTTATCATACATTCACAGATCTTCTCCTGTCAGTCCCTAGTTGCCAAGCTGTGTAGCACTGAACAGTCTGCTACATTCTTAAGGTTAGTCTCCCTTTCTTGTGGCCACTTCCATCACAAGTCCTAACAATGGATACACATTGGAAGGGTATAGAGCTTATCATGGCTTCTTTATTTGCAAAGCAAAGTGGTCCACCACCAAGAGAAAGTGTGTACTCCAGATGAACCACTTGTAGTTGCATACAGTCTTTCAGGTGACAAGGGCTCCAAGTGGGAACTTTTTCTGGACCTCTCTTGATTTATATGACAGCTGGTCCATTGTGTGGTAACTAAAGAAATAAAGGGGGTATGCAGCCAAATGACCCCACTTCAGAAAGGTGAAAAACATCTAGCTATAGGTTATAGACATGAGCATCACTTTTTCAACTATATATATCCAATGTAAGTACCCTTGTGGATTCCTTGTGCCAGGGCTTCACTCATTTCTTGGAGATGAAGATTTAGGAGTGCTGTTTAAAGTGTTCTAGGAGTGGGATATCTTGGAAATGGATTAGTTTCCCATTTGAAAGAAGGTGCTGTTCCCCTGCCTGCTCCCAATATATCAGGGCAGGGAGAAATTGACAATGAGCAAATTCTTCTTCACATGCAGGGGAGATTCGTGTTCAGTTTTGCTAAATTACTTTTACTTATCAGAAAATTTAGAGAATAAAAAGTAACTGATTTGGATCACACATTACTAGTCAAAAAGATTTGGATTGAGGCTGTTAGGTCCCTGGCAGTACAGCAAACTTCCTTGTACTGACTGAGGGTAGCCTTACCCCTCATGTGGGTCAGTAAGCATATGCTTTAGATATCCTGAGCTTACTTTTGCTCCTTTCAGTCATAATTGAATGAAGTCAGCAACAAGCCTTCCATGTATCAGCTGTACTCTGCCATCTGTAAAAGTTTCTTCCTTTGAACAGAAAGATGTTTCTGTCTACCCTTATCAGCTAGCATGTAGGTACTTTTGACTTATTCAAAGCACTTGTATGGTTTGGGATTCATTTATACCATATTCAGGTTACAGGTGTCAGCTGTTCTCGTTAGTCATGATGCTGACAAAGTTAGGATAGCATGGGCTCATCAGGTAGTACGCATATCTGTTATCCACTGAAGAACATTTTGCTTCCTTATGACTTGAATTCCATGAATAGCAAATTTGCCTGTCCCCATTTGAGTCTGTGTATTTAACAACTTTGAAGTTTATTTCCTGGAAGAAACTGTTCTAATGACCATCACTTCTGCATGGAGGATCTCAAAGCTTCAATCTGTCTCCTGTCGGGAACCATATGTGGTCTTTAACTAGAATCTGGTGTCCCTAAGGATTAATCTATAGGATTAATTACTTTTAAAAGAAATGTCAGTATTGTCTGTAAGCAAGTCCATTCATCCTGCTTTCTTTATAAGATCAAAAAACAGAGAAAAATGTATTTATAATTGTCTTTGTTGACCAGGAAAATCCGACTGGGAAAAGCCCATTTTCAGTGGAGACTCAGGGAGAAAAGCTTCAGCAGATACATTTAAGACACTCATGACAAAATATTTTTTTAAACAATTCATATCGACATTGTTTCTATTTACATACATTATACATTGCACATCCTTTCTTTGTAACTGTCATCATTCATGTAACTATCATTACATGAATTGCTGAATTCCTGCTTCCCTTAAACCTTACTCCTCCTGAACATTATTCTGCATGTACTGTTCCCACAATTTCTATTTATTTCTATGTAATTTGTTCCTTCCCTTTTCTAAAAAAATCTCCTCTATAATATTCAATGTTTTGAAAAAAATTGGTTTAGCCTTGATTTCCATTTTCTAGTTATTGTTTTTTGGCAGCCAACAGAAATAAACTTAAGGCCTTTCTATGTTTAGGCTATCCAGACCCTGTGTCCCAACTCAAATGAATTATTTCCATAGTTAAAGCCATTTGCTCACCCAGTATTTCGGACAGTGTACACTCTAGAGGATTTTTAAAATGTGCCATCTCATTACACTCCCAAAATATATGCTCCTAGTTACCTCTTTTTTTCCCTACTTCTCCTATATTTGCAATTTACCTGATGAAAAAATTTTGGGGAGTCAGCTTGGAGTATAAAAATACATATGCAAACACTTCCAAGCAAAGACCCTAAACCTTCTGGACTTTGTTGCATACTTGGGAGCCATACATATGTCCTTCCATATGTGAATTGCTTTAACAGTATCTCTTCCCAGTCCTTTCTGACCTCCTCTGGTTGATTCTTATAGATATCATGCAATATTTTATATTCCCTACTAATTTTTATATTTTAACAGTAGCTTCTGTTCAAGATTCAACTAAAAACTCTTACCAGAGCAGGGACTTCCAAGATGGCTGCACACATGAGTCACCGCTTAATTCTAGCTCTCCCAGTGTAAAAACAGAAACTCTGCAGAGAAGACCAGTAGACTTGTGTTTATGGATACATTTCACTAACTGGCTAGTAAGTGTACCACCTGTATGCCAGGTAAAAAGAAATACAGAGGACCTGGAAAAAAATGAGCTACAAAAACTGAAGAAGAACTGACTGGGGAAAGTTCTGCAGCCATTCAGCAAAAGCAATTCAACCTCCAGACATGAATTCCAGTAACCTACAGAAAGATACAAGACAACTGCATACAGACCTGGTTAAAATAAATGAAACACTGATGGAGTATGTAAACAAAAACAGTAAAAGGCCGGAAAAAAATGGAAGAAGCTGTAAACAAATATTCAGATGAGGTGATAAAGCTGCAAAAATCATAGGTCGAAATGAAGAAAAGGGTGGCTGTATATGAGACTGCTCAGGAAGAGATGTTTCAAAAATAATAGAATTAAAGGCAGAGCATATAGGGAAAACATGAGATTTTCAGCTGTACAGGAGAAGCTGGAAGGAACCGACTGCATTAATTTTATGAAAGCACAAATAAGCATCTGGAATGGTATTCCACAGCAGAGAGTTGTTAGTTGAAAGGGCATATAATGTGTATGTTCCAAACCTGGCTATGAAAAAGCAACCTAGACCTTTAATAGTAAAGATGCAATCCTACCAGCAGAATGAGTTGATTTTGGCAAAACTGTGGCAGAAGGACAAAGTACTAAAAGTAGAAGACAGCAGAGTGTGGAGAATGATTGCTCATTGTTCACCAGGCAGAAGAGAAATACATTTCTTCTACTCTTCAGGGAATGTCGAGACATAGGTGTGAGATTCAAACAGCTGTACCCAGTTGTCTTTAAAGTATTCTTCCCTGGAGGGACAAAATAATTTTTTGATGAAATACGTACTGAGGAGGAAATAGAAAAGTTTTTCCACCAAAAAGTGAGTTGTGAAACAGCAGGATATTCTCCTGCTTGTTTTTCAAATTATTATTCCAACCTACTAGCTGCCCTGCATTATCTAATATCCTACGACCATGTACCCCCCTTAGACCTACACACCAAAACCTTATAATCGTCCAAAAACCCAAGTGCCCAGCTGGTCAGCTTCTACTCTCCTTTTCCCTAGCCAGAAAATGGAATGCCCTGCCCTCTACTCTGATGACCTGTGACAATCCACACACCTTCAAAACACAACTTTATTCTTACCTGTTTCTTCACAGGAAATGTAACTGCACTCTTCAACTCATACCTCCCAAGCTCTGCTCCTCTTTCTCTCCTGGCTAACCTTCATACCTTCCTAATTTCTCTCATATACTTAGATTATAAATGTAATTAAACAGTAACATCCAGCCATTATGCTGTATGCCAGTCTTTCTCTTGAAAACTTTTTAATAGTTTTGCTGTCTTTACTGAATGATACTTGTTTTGACCATAATACTACCTGTTGATTGCAGTGCAAATATTTTTCTTGTAATTCTCTATGTAATGTAACTTTGTATTGTGGATCTGGGGATTGGGAGGGTGGCATAATGGTTAAGGTGTTTGCCTTACAAACACAAGGTGCAGGGTTTGAGTCTTACAAGGGATAATTGGCTAAGCTTAAAATGGCTCGAAAGGGCAGTTAGCTTAGTACTAAATTATGAACCTATGAACCTATTCATCTATTCTTTGTCTGATTGCCCATGTTATCCTAGTACAGGATTATAGGGATGTCATTGCTTATCCAGGCAACTAAGGGGTGCAAGGCAGGGGAGCCAATTCAGGAGTGTGATTGTTCATCTCAGAACAAACATACATATGCACAGAACATGTGTATCTGTGGGCAATTTAGATAATGCAAATTCACCTACTGTATCTATTTGGGAAGTTAGAAGAAATTGCTGTACTAAAAGAAAATTTATGCAAATGCAGGGAGGGAATGGGAACTCCAAATAAAATGTACCTTACCTAAGAAGTAGGTTCATAGGTGGGTACTAGGCTAGCTGCCCAAAGGCATTTATAAGCCTTGCCAGAATGTGTTGGCTTTCGCCGCCCCCCTTAGATAAGTTCCCTGTGCCTCTGTCCAGCAGAGCCACTGAAGTGATCCCCAAGGTAAACTTTCTGTTTCCTATCCACTCGTCAAGGTTTCTTTTGAAGAGTGTTAGCAAGGAGCTCTGCGTAATGTAGATTGGGATCTTGTTCCAAAGCATGGGAAGTCTCTGGAACAGGAATCTATCCCTCCAGCACATCCTATTTATTGTTGTGGTGAGGTTTAGATCCCTAGAGTGTGTGGTTCGAGGGGTAAGGTTTTCTTTAGGTGGAGCATGTCCATCAATTCTGGGTTGGACATGGCCTTGTATGTCAGGCAGAGATCACCTCTGAGTAGGCGGTATGCAACTGAGTACAACTGGAGTTTCTTCAGTCGAGCTGCATAGGACATCTGTTTGAGGTCATTGATCCTCTTGGTGAGGTACTTCTGTGGTCTTTCCAGCTGTTGCAGGTGTCTTGTAAGGTACATCCCAAATGGGGCGCTGTACTCTAAGATGGATCTGATGAGTGATGAGTAGAGGGGCACAATGACCTCTTTTGATCTGGATGCGAACCCTTTTGTGATTAGATGGGCCACGTAGAAGGATTTTCTAACCACTTTGGTAATGTGATTATCAAAGGTGAGATTACTATCTACTTGGGTCCTCAGATCCCTTATTACGTGTTCCGTATTTAGGGGACTACCACCTATGTGGTAGTTTGTGAGTACTTTGTTTTTTCCAAAGTGGATGACTATGCACTTTTTGGCATTTAGCTTGAGGCCATGATTTTGACACCAGGTATCCGTCTCAGTGAGACCCTTATGGAGGATGTCTGTGTTAGCTGGAGAGTCAGTTATAGCCCCTAGTTTGCGGTCGTCTATGAACTTGGTCAGCCATAGTCCTCCTCTGCTTGCTTGTACCTCTGAGAAGTATATGCTGAACAGGAGGGGTCTTAGGACTAAGCCCCGGGGAACACTACTTGTAACCAGCTTAGAGACGGACTTAGCTCCCGCAACTCTCACCATGTGGTTCTGTCCATGAGCCAGTTGGCAACCCATCTTGTGATGTAGGGGTTTATGATCAGGCGGGTGAACTTGTCTATAATACCAGAATGGGGAATGGTGTTGAAGGCCTTAGTGAGGTCTAGGTAGGCTGTGTGTACCACCTTTCCCTCATCTATAGCCTTGGTAACTGTCTCAAAGAAGTCCACCAGGGTTAGGAGGCATGATCTGCCCTTAACAAAGCCAAACTGGGTAGGGTCCAGTGTTTGGAGATTCCCAATGTCTCTGTTAATGAGTTCCATGATGCTGCACTCTATAGCTTTGCAGACAAAACTAGTCAGGCTTATAGGGTGATAGTTCCCGGGGTCTGTTGTGGCTCCACCGTTGTGGAACGGAATAACCATTGCTGTGCACCACACTATGGGTATGTAGCCTGTGGAGAGGCTGGGTTTGAACCTGCCCTAACCCTCATGTCCACACAATCGCACACATACCTAACCCGAACTCAATCGCACACTTACCTAAACCCGACCCGTAACTTTCCACAAGAGCGCTGAAAATACCGAAGCAACAGAAATGGACAACTGAATTCTTTCCCTAGGAAAGAATTTGGTTTTCTGTTTCTTCGATATTTTCAGCATTCACTGAAAATGGGGTCGATATTAGAACACTCGACATTTTAAATGTTCGGTGTTCTAATATAGACCCCTGTTGGTGATGACCGTGTCAATATGTTGTCGCCTCTGGTGGGAGTGTTGATCAGTTGAACTGGGGTGTTTGAGTTTATAAATTCTAGGAAAAGTTGGGCAAGGGAGTTAGTACTTGAGTTGTTCTCCCAGTTAATGTTTGGGTAATTGAAATCACCCAATATTAGGGTGTTTGGTAGGACCTTTATGTTTCCCAGTGTTTCCAGAAATGCGGAATGGGGGTCCTGGGACATGGTGGGTGATCTGTAGCAAGCTACAATTTGAATTGCAGTTTTGCCCATTGTTAGTTGCACATGGATGATCTCTGAAGCATTGTGCTGTATCACTAACCTGGAGGTGTAGGTATCCTTGATGAATATGGATACGCCCCTGCCTTTTGTATTTCGGTTTGGGTTTTGTGGCCGAAATGTATGGTACGAGTTGTAGCCTGGTAGTGCTGGGGTGCTCTCTGGAGCCTTAAACCAGGTTTCTGTTACTGCACATATATCAGTTTTCTCCATCCTAAGGAGTGCCTTGAGTGTGTGCATTTTGAGGTTTAGACTTCTGGCATTGAGTAGCATTACCCTCATTCTTTTGTTACTTGTGCTATTTACGGCGGTAGGTTTGTCTTTTGAGCCTTGCGTAAAAAAGGCACTATGGGGGAGGCAAGAGCCTTGGCAAGTATTTGAAAGCCTAAGGGTGACAGGTGCAAGCCATCTCTAGTGAAGCAGTGTGGCTTGTCGAGCATGTCATCCCAGGCAGACAGACACCAGAATGACACCAGAAACTTAGCCAATTCTTAAAATCAAGAATTTTTTCTTTATACCTTGGTATCATTCTTGGTGAGGGCAGGATGCTACTCAAGGTCAAGGTCATACCGGCCAGGGCTACATGATCAGAGAGCTCTTCCATGTCTCTTTTCATGTAGTCCAGGGAGGTACGGCTCAGGTCATTCACACCAACATGGACAATGACAGAGTCATATTTGTACTTGTTCTGGAGTGACCTGAGTACTTGTGTTATGTGGCGGATCCTGACACCCGACAGAGAGCTAACAGTAACCTTCTCCTTATTCAGCCTAGTGAGTGGGACATCAGTGTGCCTGACTATAGAGTCACCTATTACTAGTATATTGGGCATGTTATTTTGCCTTAAGGGCTGTGATTTCATGGCACACTAGTTTTGTGAAGTGTGTGTTTCATGGTTTGTGTTGGAGGGTGGAGGTTGCTTGCATGTTTGCTTTGGAGGTCTCTGTTGGTTTTGCATATTTTTATTTAGAGCCTCCGAGTATGTTTCCATGTATTTATGTGTGTTTTTTGCTGGTGCTGGTTTAATGGGTCTGTGTAAGACTGGTGGTGTGATGCAAGTGTTTCCCTTCTCCTCTTGACTGTCTGATACAGTAATGTAGATTGGGATCTTGTTCCAAAGCATGGGAAGTCTCTTGAACAGGAATCTATCCCTCCAGCACGTCCTATTTATTGTTGTGGTGAGGTTTAGATCCCTAGAGCGTATGTCTCGAGGGGTAAGGTTTTCTTTAGGTGGAGCATGTCCATCAATTCTGGGTTGGACATGGCCTTGTATGTCAGGCAGAGATCACCTCTGAGTAGGCGGTATGCAACTGGGTACAACTGGAGTTCAGTCGAGCTGCATAGGACATCTGTTTGAAGCCATTGATCCTCTTGGTGAGGTACTTCTGTGGTATTTCCAGCTGTTGCAGGTTTCTGTAAGGTACATCCCAAATGGGGCACTGTACTCTAAGATGGGTCTGATGAGTGATGAGTAGAGGGGCACAATGACCTCTTTTGATCTGGATGTGAACCCTTTTGTGATTAGGTGGGCCCTGTAGAAGGATTTTCTAACCACTTTGGTAATGTGATTATCAAAGGTGAGATTACTATCTACTTGGGTCCTCAGATCCCTTATTATGTCTTCCGTATTTAGGGGACTACCACCTATGTGGTAATTTGTGAGTACTTTGTTTTTTCCAAAGGGGATGACTATGCACTTTTTGGCATTTATCTTGAGGCCATGATTTTGACACCAGGTATCCGTCTCAATGAGACCCTTATGGAGGATGTCTGTGTCAGCTGTAGAGTCATTTATAGCCCCTAGTTTGCAGTCGTTTACGTACTTGGTCATCCATAGTCCTCCTGTACTTGCCTGTACCTCTGAGAAGTATATGCCGAACAGGAGGGGTCATAGAACTAAGCCCTGGGGAACACCACGTGTAACCAGTTTAGAGACGGACTTAGCTCCCGCAACTCTCACCATGTGGGTTCTGTCTATGAGCCAGTTGGCAACCCATCTTGTGACATAGGGGTTTATGATCAAGCGGGTGAGCTTGTCTATAATACCAGAATGGGGAATGGTGTTGAAGGCCTTAGTGAGGTCTAGGTAGGCTGTGTGTACCACCTTTCCCTCATCTATAGCCTTGGTAACTGTCTCAAAGAAGTCCACCAGGGTTAGGAGGCATGATCTGCCCTTAACAAAGCCAAACTGGGTAGGGTCCAGTGTTTGGAGGTTCCCAATGTCTCTGTTAATGAGTTCCATGATGATGTGCTCCATAGCCTTGCAGACCGAGCTAGTCATGCTTATAGGGTGATAGTTCCCGGGGTCTGTTCTGGCTCCACCTTTGTGGAACGGAATAACCATTACTGTGCACCACACTATGGGTATGTAGCCTGTGGAGAGGCTTGGTTTGAACAGTGTGGTTAGGTGAGGAGTTAATTTGTCTAAGAGCTCGTGTAGGATGCAGCCGTCTAATCCCATTGATGTGTTTTTGGCTTTGGAGAGGGCTGCTTTAACCTGAGTGTCTGTGATTTCAGGAACTCTACATTCTTCTGGTATGGTTATGGGCCCTTTTGGGGGTGAGAGAGGGGTGAAGTTTGTGCTGAACCTGTCGGCCAGGATGTTGGCGATATCGGTTGGTTCAATGTATTTTGTGCCATTCTGCACTAACTCTAAGCAGCTCTGAGCATTGCCACTTTGATTCTTGACATAGCTAAAGAATGCCTTGTTAAGTTTGGAGTCCTTGGCACTTTTTCTTTCAAAGCTCGCCTTGGATGATTTTATGAGGGATCGTAGTTTCTTGCTGATACTGATCAGGGATGTCTTCCCTTCTTGGGATTTTACTCTTTTCTGTACTAGTTTCCTCCTTCTATTGTATAGCTTGTTTATGGCAGGAGTCCACCAGACTGTTTTCCTTTTCTTGGAGGAGTGAGTCTTGGTTTTGCTTGGGATGGCATGATCCATGCATTCTTGTAGATGCCCGTAGAATGCATTAGCAAAGGATTTTGAAGCTTGTAGAGTGTTATCCTTCAGCATGGAGACTTTGAAACTTTCCAACTCGGTCTTAAGTAACGTGAAGTTTGCTTTTGAAAGTTTTTCACGGTGGCTTTCTTGTCCGGGGGTGGGGGAGGAATATGGATATCCAAAGTGATTTGTTTATGGTCAGATCGAGCCAGCGAGGGGTTGACCTCTGTTGTGGAACACCAGTCGCCCATGTTGGTGAGGGTCTATATTAGAACACCGAACATTCAAATTGTCGAGTGTTCTAATATCGAACCCTACCAATCGAAAATACCAAACATCGAACATTCAGAGCAGCGGATTTTTTTCCTAGGGAAAAAATGTGCTGTTCCAAAACACATGCACACAACACAAGCACACCAAACAAACAGCAATCCACACACATACACCTAAACTCTTATACCTAACCCTACACTAAACTATACACACACCACTAACTATCCACTTACCTTAACCCAAACCCTAACCCTAAGGTCCGTCACTATCGCACACTCACCTCAACTGTGCCCTAACCCTCACATCCACACAATCACTCACATACCTAACCCACGCACTAACCCTAACTCACCTAACCCTCATGTCCACACAATCGCACACATACCTAACCCATACTCAATCGCACACTTACCTGAACCCGACCCGTAACTTTCCACCAGATTGCTGAAAATACCGAAGCAACAGAAACGGACAACTGAATTCTTTCCCTGGGAAAGAATTCGGTTTTCTGTTTCTTCGATATTTTCAGCATTCGCTGAAAACGGGGTCGATATTAGAACACTCGACATTTTAAATGTTCGGTGTTCTAATATAGACCCCTGTTGGTGATGACCAGGTCAATATGTTGTCACCTCTGGTGGGAGTGTTGACCAGTTGAACCGGGGTGTTTGAGTTTATAAATTCTAGGAAAAGTTGGGCAAGGGAGTTAGTACTTGAGTAGTTCTCCCAATTAATGTTTGGGTAATTGAAATCTCCCAGTATTAGGGTGTTTGGTAGGACCTTTATGTTTCCCAGTGTTTCCAGAAATGTGGAATGGGGGTCGTGGGACATGGTGGGTGATCTGTAGCAAGCTACAATTTGAATTGCAGTTTTGCCCATTGTTAGTTGCACGTGGATGATCTCTGAAGCATTGTGCTGTATCACTAACCTGGAGGTGTGGGTATCCTTGATGAATATGGATACACCCCCGCCTTTTGTATTTCGATTTGGGTTTTGTGGCCGAAATGTATGGTATGAGTTGTAGCCTGGTAGTACTGGAGTGCTCTCTGGAGCCTTAAACCAGGTTTCTGTTACTGCACATATATCTGTTTTCTCCATCCTGAGGAGTGCCTTGAGTGCGTGCATTTTGAGGTTTAGACTTCTGGCATTGAGTAGCATTACCCTAATTTTTTTTGTTACTTGTGCTATTTACGGCGGTATGTTTGTCTTTTGAGCCTTGCCTAAAAAAGACACTATGGGGGTGGCAAGAGCCTTGGCAAGTATTTGAAAGCCTAAGGGTGACAGGTGCAAACTGTCTCTAGCAAAGCAGTGTGGCTTGTCGAGCATGTCATCCCAGGCGGACAGACACCAGAATGACACCAGAAAATTAGCCAGTTCTTGAAATCAAAAATTTTTTCTTTATACCGTGGTATCATTCTTGGTGAGGACGGGATGCTACTCAAGGTCAGGGTCATACCGGCCTGGGCTACGTGATCAGAGAGCTCTTCCATGTCTCTTTTCATGTAGTCCAGGGAAGTACGGCTCAGGTCATTCACACCAACATGGACAATGACAGAGTCATATTTGTACTTGTTCTGGAGTGACCTGAGTGCTTGTGTTATGTGGTGGATCCTGACACCCGACAGACAGCTAACAGTAACCTTCTCCGTATTCAGCCTAGTGAGTGGGATGTCAGTGTGCCTGACTATAGAGTCACCTATTACTAGTATATTGGGTATGTTATTTTGCCTTAAGGGCTGTAATTTCATGGCACACTGGTTTTGTGAAGTGAGTGTTTAATGGTTTGTGTTGGGGGGTGGAGGTTGCTTGCATGTTTGCTTTGGAGGTCTCTGTTGGTTTTGCATATTTTTATTTAGAGCCTCTGAGTATGTTTCCTTGTATTCATGTGTGTTTTTTGCCAGTGCTGGTTTAATGGGTCTGTGTAAGACTGGTGGTGTGATGCAAGTATTTCCCTTCTCCTCTTGACTGTCTGATCCAGTCTTGGGTTGAGAGAGCTTAGCCTCTAGTATGGTTGTATAACTGCATCTTTCGCATGTATTATTGTTTGGTGTTAGGAGGAGGGGGTTGTCTATGTACATGAGGCAGTTGTAACATTGCCTCAAAATGCCCAGATTCACCAGTTGGACTGGAGAGAACACCTGAAACTGCCCTTTGAACATGCCTGGATAGGTACAGTGAACTGTTTTACTGGATCGCTGGTAAGGTCGAATAGAGAGCCTTGTCCTTCTGTACAGTACAGGAGGGTCTAGTGCTAGGGTTTATAAGTGCTTGCTATAAGTTTTGAGCAAGTGCCAGGCTCAGAAATGAATGGCTTGAGTACTTAAGTTGAAAGTTTGTCTAGTTCCAAGGGAAAAAGTGAAGAGGACACTTTGTGGAGCCGGGAATACTTTTACCCTAGCTAACCAGCACTGCCCGGCACGCAAAACCGGGCAAATATGGTATTTATAGCAGGGAAATGAAAGAGATAGAAATTAGCCCAAAATGGCCAATAAACTACTAATTTCTGGGCTGAAAGCACTCCTCCATGGACATATAGGCTGTTCAAATCTCCCCTCTTCCACAGGTGAACAGAGAAACTTCCTTCTATCCAAGTAAGGTATGGGCAAACACAGAGATTTGTAACACAACCCTGAATTCAGCACTAACCTGAAAACTGGACAATACTAGCTTAGAAAGGCAGGAAACAAAAAAAAATATATATATATATATATATATATATATATATATTTTTTTTCAGAAAATAAAGCAGCTACACTCAATAAAACAGTTTAAAAGCACAGAAAAGGATACTTATTGTTATATATCGCAGATAAGAGTTGTAGTCAATGCCCCCAGTAATAAAGTAAGAAGAAACACAGAGTAAAAGCAGATGAATAAAGTGCAATTTTAATATATATGTATATATATATATATATATATATATATATATATATATATATATATATAAAACAATAGAAAACAAACAAACTGATTTAAACAAGTTACCCAATTAACCACAAAAAAAGCTCAAAACTGAGCCCTGTTCCAGCAGTCTTCAATCAGACAAGTTCTAACTGCACAACCCTGCTTACTAGGGTGCAGGGGAACCTTCTCCAAAAAAAGATGGCCTGGATCACTGCTCAAGTTATACAAACAAAGCTATATTCAGCAGGCCTGAATCTGGTCTATGCTACAGCATCGAGGCGCACCGATTTTAGAAAGAAACAGTTCAAATAAGCAGTCACAATAAGCCTGTGACCAGAAATTCCCAGCTCAGAAGGGCAGAATCCAGCCTCTCCTCCCACAAGAGTGCAGACCACAAACCTTCTTAATGTAGAATAACTGGCCTGAAGCCCACGTGCTTAAGCCAGAAGTAATACACTTTTGGAATCGCAGACACTGGGCCTTCAATCAGCAAGCTGGAGAATGCCTTGTTCTGATGTTGTAGTGCTACAGTCTGCCACTGTTTTGTCCATGTTTTAGTTCTTTTAACTTTGTTTTTTTTTCCATTCTAATAGCAAAGAATTTACTGTCTAAGGGGTTGATATGAATGGCAAATGCTTGTTTTTGATATGGCTGTGTTTGGATTTTAAGTGTGGGAATGTGAAAACTTACTTTTTTCCTAGAGAAAGAGAAGCTTATTCTGGGTTTATTTTTTTTTTATTTTGTTAGCATTTTTAAAACAGACAAGTGTACATTTGGATTTAGAACATCTGTTTTAGGTAGGCAGTGGTGGTGCTGAAGGCAGCACATTGGCAAGCAGAGTAACATTGCTGCCTTACTGGAAGTGGATTTCTGTTCCTGTGGAGAGTCTGCATGCCATCCCTATGATTATGTGCATTTTCTCTGCATACTCTAGTTTGGTCCTACTTTGCAAAAACATTTGGATCAACTGACAAATCTAAATTCTCCTTAGGCGTGTATGTGATGTTGGTGTTTGTGTATATATATATATATATATATATATATATATATATATATATATATATATATATATATATATATATATATATATATATATATATAAAATATAAAATGTATGTGTGTGTGTGTTACTTCTACTTCCATTCCTTACTGTTCACAGCTTCACTATTGAAGTCATATGTGACTCAATGGGATGGTGATTTTTGGGGTGTCATTGGCTGTTTTTGTATGTAGTGTGACAACTTCCTTTTTTATTGCAGTGAATGTTAAATGCAGTCTCTCTTTCAATTGACTTTAACTCTTAACATTTTAACTTAGCTAAGTCTGGGTTTATGAGGACTGTTTTAGATCTGCTAAGATGTCTTGGGGGTGTTACAAGTCTCATTTTTGTAGTTTGCAACTTTTCATTTAGTTTTTAGTTTTTAGTCAGTGCTACATGTATATTGCATATTTAGATGAAATTCTAATAGTGCCATAAAGGTACAGATGAACTGTTGATGACATTGCATGACTGTAGTGAAATAGTGATGACAGAACAAAAATGGAGTCAACTTTTGGGATATACACATACACACACACACACACAAATATATATATATATATATATATATATATATATATATATATATATATATATATATATGAGTCCACTTATAAATCACAAGATCCCACAATCTCGACTTTCCCAGTCCTGAAGCCATAATGTCAAGATTGTGGAATCTCGAAATTGTAAAACAACAAAAAAAAAAAAAGATGACATTTAAAAACATGTTTTTGCAGGGGGACAAGCTCTCCTGCACCCACTAGCAGTCATTAAATGTTTTTGAGCACAAACTACTCAAGTGCAGGAAAGTGCAACTTGAGAATGCTTATTTTGGGCAATGTAGTAAGAACAAGTTGTTGCCCAAAGGGTTAAGGCAGTTTAAATATCCTACGGAAATAGTTGCAGGCTCAGTTTTTTTAAAGACTCACTGATTTATTTGATCGTCAAGGTTGTGAGCTAATGGAAATTCTTATCAAACACAACCAGCAAACATAGATATGTTGCACCGTGAGCTTAAAGACTTGGACAAAGTCATTCATGATGATTTACTTTTTGAACACTCCTTTTACTTCTACAGAAGGGTATATCATGAGGTTTCCAGTAACATGGTGATCATTTCTTTCAGAAAGATAGATTTGATACATAAGAATATGGTTGATCAAGAGGAGATAAACATTGATTTAGCAGAGTTTTTAACCACCAGATACCCAGGGTATCGAGTATCTTTGGGATTCCGAAGATACATAAAGATCTTCACAACCCCCCAATGAGGCTGATAGTTAGTGCAAGGGGTTCTAAAATTCATTATTTGGGAAATACATTGACATTGTCCTTAAGGACATCCTTAAATGTGAAAAACACATTTTTGTTGACTCATGGCATTTTTTTGGAAAAATTTAACAACTTATAATATGGTGATACAACTTCCTTCTTAACTGTCAATTGAGTAAATCTGTTTAATGTAATACCACACACATTGGGTATAGAGCGGTTTGAAAAATTTTTGTATGACACTCAGAGATTCAAGTAGGTGTATTAGTGGCACTCATGGAAACTATTTTAAAGAACAACTTTTGTTTTCTTTGAGGGCCAGTTGCGCCTCCATATTTGCCAACATTATTACAGTAATGAGGGAAAGAAAGCTCCTTTTCACTTCCCCTTTTAGTCACTGTTGGAAACTTTATTTGCGTTACATTGACAACTTGTTTTTTCTTTGGTGTGGGGACAGTGAGGACCTTGGTAAATTCTTGACCTATATTAACAGTGCTGAGTTTTTGAGATTTTCTTACTCACATAACACTAGTAGGATCAACTACTTAGACATGGAAATTAGCAAAGATCTCAGTAGTAAGCGGTTTGTGAGTAATCTTTATAGGAAGCCGACTTACAGCAACAGTTTGCTTCACTACCAGAGTAGTCACACTGAACATGTCAAAAGGGGGCTAGTTAAAGGCCAATTCATCAAACTTGCATGGATGGTCAGTAATGAAATGGATATTCAAGCCCAGTGTGCTACTTTAATTGACATGTTCAGGGCAAGAGACTATTTTATAGAACTAGTTGAAAAAATGTATTTGGAGGTTAAGACGAGAAGGGAGAATGGGAACATCACACCCTTATTGGGTGCACACAGGTCCGGACTGGACAGTAGTTTAGGCAGTAGACAACAGCAGATTATGAGGAAATACACATGTACCTTTATTACCAGATTTTCTGCAGAGCATGATAAAATTTATGACATCTCGATAAAGAACTGGCAGATTTTTCACGGACAAGACAAAGTCCTGGACAGATTGGGACCTAAACCCAACATTGTGTTCAAAAGAGGTACAACCATCAAGAATTTGATGGAAAGGAATGACAAGGGAGAGTTACACACTGGAATAAGGGGAACCAAAAAGTGTGGTTTCTGTACCTAGTGTAAGTTTGTGTTGAACACTGAAAAAGTAAAGATCAACAACGTTTTTATTAGGCGCAATGGGAAATTTTTTATGTAAATCAAAGGGGGAAGTTTATGCCACCCTATGTACAATGTGTAGTGGATTTTATATAGGGAAGTCTAAAAGGAGGCTGAAAGAGAGAATTTATGAGCACATGAGAGATTTAACAAATATTAACACAAACAACGCTTTATACAAGCATGTACAAAAAAATCCAGCTCATGAATTCAAATTTGTGGTGATAGAAGGGGTGAATATAGATGTTAGAGGTGACTCATGGGAAGATTTGCTTGAATTTAAAGAACTATGTTGGCAAATCAGATTAAATGCTTTGGTTTTCCCTGGTCTTAATGATGCTATAAGTATCAAAAGCCTCTTAAGGCTTAGGTCTTATACTATATAAATGCTTTTTTATATGATCGGTGTGCCTTATAGGAGGGTTCGAGTAAAGTGTACCACGACAATATTTTTTATGTAGTGTAAATGATAGCACTGGTGCCTTTTTAAGAATTTAATCTTAATGATGTGGTTAGTTTAATATTTTTATTTATTTTATTGGTATTGATGTTTTATTGGCCAAGAATGTCATGTGTTTTTTTAGAAACTTGTATTTAAATGTAATGTCTCATGTGGTTTTATATTCTGAAGTAGTCAATTGTTATACACATATAGAACATAAATATCTTTTATTTTTGCATTTCTTACTAGGATATCAGCCTAGATCATGTATTTTGCACTGTCTACCAAGTCCACAACCCATATATATATATATATATATATATATATATATATATATATATATATATATATATATGTATAGGGTCTATATCAGCATTTCAAAAATGTAATAGGTCAAATCACTAAATGTCGAACTGAAATGATCGACCTATTACATTTTCAAATGTCGGTAAAAAAAAAAAAAAAAAAAACTAAAGGGTGTAGGTAGTATATATATATATATATATATATATATATATATATATATATATATATATCATTGTTTATTCATCTTTTCATCTTAGAAAAATCCATTTATCTGGTAAGCTTGGTTCTTCTTTATTATACCCCCCTTAATTACATATTAATAATCCTCCCAAGTGCCATTTTTATATGTTTTTGACTGGGTTGAGTCATACAGTAGACAATGAAGACTAGGAGAATCAAACCCATGACTGCAAGATGATGCTTGTTAGAATCACATAGCCTTAATCCTCTGTACTAAACCTGACAGAACTATAACACTCACATTGTTTTTTTTTTAATATTATCATCACTTTAATTCTGTAGCTGAACAATAGAAGTTTTGCTAAGTTACATTAAAGCACCTCTAAAAATAATTTGGATGGAGCAAACAGTCTATTATTCTTACAGCCTAATCTGATTGTGCATTAAGACAAACAGTTTTGAGAGTCCCAAAAATATATTAATTGTAGAAACTTTGTTTTTTGTCCGTGTATCAAGGATAGTACTACTAAAAAAAAATAATAAAAAATCAGTTTAAATGAGTCTTAGGATTTGTTTCCCTTTGCACAAATATCTACGTCCATTGAAAAACAAGTCTGTTTTATTTAGACTGATTTGGACAGAATCTCATTAAGGATTCACTGCTTTATACTGGCTACTTATTCAAATTGAAAAGAATGCCCACCCTATTAATTATGGCTCTCTAAAAGCCCTGAGTAACCTTTACATGTCGTGTAAGGCAGAAAGCAAATTGATAGAGTGAGGCAATAACTATCAAGACAGGAAAACAGCCTGATCTCCTAGAATGTGACATTAATCATACATTATTAAGCTCTGTAAATAGCTAGAAGGCTTTCTCATGCTCTGACCAATTTAGAATGCATATGGGTATCACTGAATGGTCATGCCATCTGCCATACGCTGACAGTTGTAACAGTGATTTTTTTACCTTGATATCAACTTTAAACTAGGCTGGGATAAGGAAGGATAGGCTGAGCAGATGGCATTGTGTTTGCTTTCAGCAATACTTTTTTCCTCTGAAATGCATAGGTCTCCTATAGTAAGATAGCTTTCTACTGCACACATTTTACTTATTGTACTTTTTGATGGGTAAACTGGGAAGCGATAGATGTCAGACCACCTTTTTATGTTAGTTTGATACAAGGTAATCCATAGAAATTTATTATGAAACAAAGGAAAAATACACAATAAAACAATAAGAACATATAAGAATATAACATAGAAGCATGGGTTTGATCCTTTTGGTGAAAACAAACTCAGAGAAATACTGTTTTGTTGAGTGTGACTCTCCACAAAGTTGTGCATTCCAGAATTTTCTGGAGAGGGCTGCACCCTCACCACCTCATGCCTCAACCGCCCATTCCTATATAAATATCTTTCAGTGTTTCATCATTTCTGGGAAGGGAAGTAAACATGATAAAAAAGAATTTTGAAAAGCTTGCTTTCAGGAACAAAACATCCCTCCTGTATATGAGCACATAGAGCATGTACAGCTTTTATTTTTAAATTTCTTATGAAGATATTAGTATAGATAATGTATATTGTACATTAGCCCAGATTATGTTCTGTTCAGCAGAGTATTTTGCAGGTGTGACGTGGCAGCTCGTTAACCTTTCACTAGCCATACTGCTGGAGACGGCAGTGACAGGTCAGCTCATAGCTTTGACCAAGAAATTCACACTAGTTTGTGGTTGCTCTCATTCTGAATAGATGTTCATAATACTGAAAAGGGATTATTATTTTAAGATTGCATTTACTATACTTCTTCCTGCACTGGTTGTTATGAAGCAGGTGTTGGTTCAAGTCTTGTTTGAATAAACAGTTAAGAAGCTAGTTGTATACCATTTTAACCAAATTACCTCATTATAGCATTCCTAAATATGAAGCTGAAAATGAATTATAGTTGAATAAAAGAATTCAGTCCCTTTGGTTACATACTGTATTTTGAAAACACAGCATTTCTTTACAGTCACAAAACAAGGAAGCATTTAAAATTAAGTTTGCACAATGCTAGCTTTGTAACTTGACAGGTAGTGTCCATGAGGTACACCTGAAGCAATCTGTTAGTGATTAGTTCACCATACCCTTTTTACTAGTGGCAAATTAATAACAAAGTGAAAATACTTCTTATAAAGAAGCCTTTTGACAGTGTAGTCCTGTTTCCTTAGTGCTTTGTTAAGAGAGATTAGTCTCTAGGACAAATCTGTTAGTGCTGTTATTGTTCTGTGTAAATGCCCCAAGTCAAGAGTCATGGTGAATGGTGGGTATTTGCACATAATCCTGGTTTGCAGAGGAACATGGCAAAGAGGTGGCCTCTTTCTCTCCCATTATTTTTGTTATTGGCTGAGGTTTTGCCACAAAGAATGTGCACTCTTTTGTGTAAACACAAGCACATGGTTTACTTGGCCCGTTACTTTGCATAAACTTAGTCGCAGATGATTGATTGATCTTGTCCTAAAATTTTACAAGGGAATCTTAACGTATGGCTTGAAATAACCTGGAAGAACTCTGATATCATTTCTCTAGGATGACAGTAGTGGCAGTATGACGTATAAGTTTCCCACATTACGGGGCACCACAATTGAAAATTGCAAAGATATGGTAGGGTAAAAAGCTTGCTAGATAAATTGATGGCTGAGTCTGTCTCTTTCTCTCTCTCTCACCCCCCCCCCTCGGTCATTAATACTTTTTTTTAATTTGTCCCTTGTTCCTGCAAGTCATTTAGCTCCCACCACTACCACCCACCAATTAATTCCAGTCATTATGTGAGAACCATGAAATAGAGCTACTGCCATACAGGCAGCCACAAAGAGGGATACTTTTATTTTTCCTTCTCTAACTTCTGTACCACAACCAGCAGCAGCAGTAGTAGCAGACATGATGGTTCATGCACTGCCCTGCAGATGTGTGCATTCTTGGTCATGCCTTATGAATGCTGCCACAATGAAGCTGCTTAGCAGAACCAAATGCACTTTCACATAACAGGTGTGCTGTATACCTGATTGTCTGCTAGGTGCCAGCTTTGCGGGCCAGACTGCCATTCTCATCATAGTATGGGTGAGGTACTACTGGCCACTAACCCTCTCCCTCCCCTTTCTGCCTCCTCTAGTACCTGAGCTGATAATCGGTCTTGAACTTACTTGGTCATAAACAGGGTTATGTTCCTCTGTGCCATGGAGATGGACACCACAAACTTTTTCTGTTTAACAGGGAGTTTTAAGAATGATGATTCTGCCTCACATAAGGTACTTTGTGAAAGATCATGTGGTCTGTATAATCAAGAAATTGATGGTTGTATGTTCTAGAATAATTTGAAAATGAAAAGGTAGGTGAATACATAGGTATAGGTTAGAGATACATAAACATTTAAAAAGCTGAAGGTGTCCTAGATATTGTATATTACATCTGGCATTTGAAATCAGAGTTGTTGAAAGTGTGGGGTTAGATGGAAGATATGGACCTCTAAGGAAGATAATAATTTGTTGCATAATGATTCATTTAATTGTACAGTGGTTGGCTACTAAAGGCACAGTTAGGTTGGAATTCTAGGATGAAAGGGGATGATGTATATAAAAAGATAGAGAGAATGTAAGGCTCCAGCAATATAGCTGTTGGTAAGTTTTCTAAAGCAATGGGGTATGTTTGGCCTTCATGATATTTTGGTGAAGGGTAACTTGGTTATATATGTTTTGCTGTAGTCTGCTCCAAGTAGGGTATATTGAAAGGTGTTTTAGTTGAACACCTGAAATGTAATTATTGAAGGTAAGAGTTAAAAAGGGGACATCTGGTGCTGATTCAGTGAGCTTAGTCAGAAATGCAGCAACATGGATTGAAAGAGAATAACAACTTACAAGAGTTATGTACAGACAGTGGAGAGAACATGTCATACATACAGTAGCCTATCACCTTATGTCTTCATGGGTTTAGGTGTTGTGTGGATGTAAATTTGATTACTTTCAACATCAGACTTGAGAGATAGCTAAAAATTCTTAGACCTTACAAAACAGAGTCAGCCCATAGGCCATAATCATATTGCTAGTATTCTTTGTATTACGGCACTCCCTGCCTCCAAGAACGTAAAACAAATCAAGCTCGGAGTGAATTTGCTGTTGAGTACCCATAAGTCAAGGTTTTTGTTAAAGGAAGTTGAGGGTATTACTCTGTTTAGTATGAAAAAAAGATGATTCCAGAGATAAGGAAGTACTAAGTAATCATCTCTCACTTGAGCACATCTTATTTATGTGTTAAGATTAAAATCTTTAGTTCAAGATTCACTGAAGCTGTTTGTTTTGTGGAGATAGAGAGGATCAAGGAAGTCTGCGTCTTTAACAACAAGGAATGCCAGACATAAATCACCCTGAGTCAGTCTATTACAGACAGAATACAAGGATAGAGCTGTAACGCTGTCTTTGCAGTTGAGTGGGTTTAGTCAAATGATCTTTCTGTTTAGGTATTTTTAGTTGTGTGTGCATTTGGATAGATATATACTAAAGTGAGCATTATGTTCCAGAACTGGTCTGATAAATAGGATCCCCTGTTTACTTCTGATACATGGTAATTAAAGGATAAGGAGTTGTCTTTGAAGGTGCCAAGATCTCCGATGACCATATCAGTTTATAGTGAGGTGCAGTGTTACACTTTTCTATATTTTAGGTAAGCCTGCCTCTTTTACATCATTGATTTGTATGGTTTAGTTTGTGAAGTAATGTGATGTTGGATGCTGAGCAAATGAGAATATAACAGTTCACAGTCTTCAGAAAATTTAATTTAATGAGTTTGGATAGCCAAGAAGAAGATGCCAAACAAATGGGAACCCAGCACTGAGCAATGGGGAACATCACTAGTCTCTTCTTTTGTCTTCAGAGGTTAAACTTGATACTTGAATTAAATTTATTATTATTTATTTTATTTTACATGTGTTCACCGGGTTTGTCTGGCTGAGCTGATAGCCCTTTTTCAGGGGAGACCCCGGGGAGAAAAGCTCCACAAAGTTACAATAAAATTGTAAGTGAAAAATAGTATTATACACAAACATAAACATTTTCAAGTTGGTAGAGTAAAAACATAAAAATTATTTACAAAGCTTAATTTGTCCTTTAACTTAACACAGGTACAAGGACAGTATGCAGAGTTAATGCATACAGCCAATCTAGTTGGAGTTGGTGAAGATTTGACAGGTAGTATATTAGTAGAAATATTTTAAGATTGAGTAAACAGGTAATTACCTAGATAAGATGACTAAGACAGCTATCACATAACTGAAATAAAACCAGTGAGGGCAGACTGTAAGCTATATAAGAGAGAGGGAGACAGGTTATGTAGGGTGAGTACAGTGGCACAACCAGCAACTTTTTAGGTAGTCTTTGGTAGCGGATTAATGTCTTTGAGTTGTTTGAGTGTTCTTATTTCTGATGGGAGTTTGTGCCAAGAAATGATAGGGTAACAGCTGTAGAGATTTTGACAAATATTGCTCTTGGGTTTATAGATTTGTAGTAAGTCTTCATCTGAGCTACAGAGAGTCCTAGGAGTGTAGAGGGAGATTAGGGGACAAGTTGGGACAGAAAGATGGTTGATGCAAGATAGAGTGGATAAGCTAGAGATGAGAGAGGAGTAACAGGTGGGGGGTTTCTAGCCAGTTTAAGTGTTTTGAATAGAGACAGTGATGAAATCTATAACTTTGATTTGCAGCAAATCTGGCCAATTTGTTATAGGTAGTTTCAAGCTTAGTTAGGAGAGAGGTTTGGAGGATAGTGAAGATTTGAGAGCTCTACAATAAGCTTGGTAGGAGATAGGCATGAGAGAGATTAAGACTTTAGCTTTGTTAGAGATGCACTTTTTATTTCTGTATAAGTGGCCAAGTTTTTTGATGTTTTTTTTTTTAACGCAAGTGTTGACAAGCAAATCAAATTCCAGTTGGTCATCTGTCATGACCCCTAAAAGTTTTGTGTTTGGTTCAGCTATGAGAGGTGTTTTATTTAGAGAATGGATAGCAAAAGTGGGTTTTAAGTGGTTTAGGTTTTTGAGAAGAAAAAAGTAAAAGTTTTTTTTTTTTAAGATTCAGAATTAGCTGGTTGTTAGGGGGCAGAGCCTAGATGGCCAACTGAGAGCAGTGAATTTTGAGAGCTCCATAAACTAGTATAGAAATATAGGAAACTTTTATTTTCAAGTTTAAAATGTCAAAAATCTATAGATTAACTACTAAACTACATAAATATTAATTTTGGTAGAGATATAGAAACATTTTCCTGTCAAGTAACCTGGAGATATAGTGAGTCACTGAATATGAACAACTCAAGGAATTCTCATCCAGATGCTGCTTTGAAAAAAGAACTGCAATTGATGACATCTACCTTACAGAAGCTGTCTTTGAAGATGGATGGCTTTAAAATGACTTAGAAAACCTCAAATTAATTTCTCAAAAACAGACTGATACTAATAAGGAACTATTACAGCAACACCGTAAAAAAATAACAAATATAGAGACTTCTCTAAATGACATTAAAGGAGACTCAAAGAGGAAGAATTCCAAACCAAATTTCTGCTTAAACAGAATACACGGCTGCTTAACAAAATAGATGACTTAGAAAACAGGGAAAGGAGAAACAACCTAAGGATATTTGGTTTGCCTGAAAACACTGAAGGAGAAGATATTATTTAATTCTTAACCTGGATTCTTGAATTTTTAGACGTGAAAGAGGGACTTTCATTTGGAATTGAAAGGGCACATAGAGCACTAAGGAAAGCTGCTTCTAAATCAACAAATACTCCACCTAGATCCATAGATCCGTAGTTATAACATTTCTTTCATTTCTGAACAAGGAACTAATTTTAAAATCTGCTTGAGAAAATCTGCCTTAAAATACAGTCAAAGCCTGATGAGGTTTGACAGTGATTATTCTTCCAGAATACTAGAACAAAGGAAAAAAAAGTCTGGCCAATAATAAAACTGTTGAAACAAAACAACATTAAAGCACAGCTGACCTTTCCAGCCAAGATAAAAATACTTTTTGCCAATGAGATGAGAACCTTTAATGACTTAGAAGCTACTATATTCATCAAAAACAACAACATAGTGTCTATCCCAGAAGAAATGGAATGGATGGCTCCTACTCTTAAAAGAATAAAATAAACAAATCTTTGGACTGATGCTAGAAAGAAGAAACAAAAAAATGATTCCAAGATAGCTGTCCCAAAAAAATAACTCTTACAACTACATCTCTCAAAGTATCAGCTGATATGGTACATCACTTGTCATCTGTTTTTATTTAAAAAAGGAGGGTATCTTAATCAACTGAGAAACAGTAATGATCTATTCAGAATGTTCAAAGAATCCAATAATTCTTCACAAACAAAGGTAGGTCAAGATGGGTTACTATTTACATTATATATAAGCCAAACAAAGCAACATATAATACAAACATAGAAGTTTGTATTCTCCTACTTAAACTCACTGAATACCTATCTTGTTCATTTTTCATTGATTTTACTTATAATAAATTAAGTAATTAATTAACTAATTCAACAAGGTACCATTCATCAGAGTTCAGACACAAATGTAACAAATTAACATCACATATATAATAGCAGTAACAGTAGAGTGTATTGAAAAAAAATGCTGTCATGGAGCCTTGCCTTCTTTAGTTAAAGTATGATTTAGAAATGTCATGTATATCCTGGTTAAATAATAGTAGCAAGCTCTTAGTTACAAATGTCATCATTATTCTGTCTAAATATAGTTAATATCAATTATGGCAGGTATCACAGCTACGAGTGCTGTTTGATCAATCCTGATATGGTGTGCTTGAATGCAGCTGTGTCTGGCAGCTAGTACAAATGTCATTATTATTCTATCTAAACATATTTAATATCAATTATGGCAAGTATCATAGCTTCGAGAGCTGTTTGATTAAGCCTGACATAGTGTGTGTGGATGCAGCTGTGTCTGGCAGCTGTTGTATGTTGCTATTTTTGCCTTCGGGAAGCTGTGTGTTGTGACTTGTGATCAAGGTTTACTGATGCTTGTGTATTAGGAAGAGACATTTGGTGTTTTAGCCTGGATCCAGGAGAAGGGGGTGGATAAAACTGTGATTTGGGATATTTTGATAGAGAATAGTTTGTTTATACATCTGTTGAGTGAAAGGTGGGAAAGCTGGAAGAATGTGTTATCTGTTGTTGTGGTGGCTTGTTGAAAGTTTTTTTTTTATCTGTTTGCTCTCTGTTCTTTTCCTTGCTGCTGCCTCACTGAAAGGGAGGGAATTTAGGCTTGAAGTTGCAGTGAAGTGAAGCTTTGCTTCAGGTGGCTCGTGAGCTTCTGGTATGCAGTACACAGACACACTCTCCCAGGTTGCTATGGTAACAGAGACAGAGTGACGATAATGCTTAACAGCTCTGAGAAGCCTCTGAGATGATTCTCAGCAATGAAGTTTAATATATATATATATATATATATATATATATATATATATATATATATATATATAATAAAGGGGCTGTTTTAAACCACATGTACACATATTGATGGTCTCCCAAGACTTTGTTTAGCTCATTAAGTTGATTCTTGATAAAAACTAAATAAATAAATAAATAATGAGCGTAATTTATATTTAAAATGTATTTTGGTCCAAACACATTAAGGACTTACATAAAAGTGGAAGTCTGAGTTATTGTGAAAGACTAAGAACACTTAAGTGAAAGTCTGAGTTATTGTGAAAGACTAAGAACACTTGGTCTTGTGTAGTACCCTTTGCAGTGGTCTGGGAGGTGAGCTTGCTCAGACGTGTTGGGCATATGGGGATAGCCAATTCTAGAGATGTTTGGGGGTGCCAGGAAGTGCTAGAGAGTCATCAGATTTCCTTCATGGAAATATCTGTGGGAATGGAAGGTGCTTTGAGTGGTTCACTGGCAGAGGGACCACTGCATGGAACAGGCTGGTAAAATGGAACAGGACAAATATTGGTTTGGATATTTTAAGAACAACTTGGAAACACACCACATGAACTAGTGAATGGTATTCCAACAAAACTGGATGGGCATTGTTGTCTGTGCTTGAAGTACTGATATGTGTGTATGTAAGGATGGAAATATAACAAATACAAAACTAGAAGGGTCTCATAATTTAAAGTTTATGGACTGTATAAACATGCTTGGAAGGAGCTAATAATAAGAATAAGCATTACAGTTTGTGGTCCCTCAAATAACTAAGCAACAGCCAAAACAAAAAAAAAAAAAACAAAAACACACACAATAGTTATGTAATGTATGATTTTAGTAAATCAGAAATAAAATATATAATTGTCATATAAGATGAAGCAGTCTGCTGAATTTAGATATTAAAGACAGGATTTAATAACATGTGCTTATGTATAATAACACTACTGTCTTAACTTGTCATAAATGACATGCAATACATTGAACATCAAGGGGAAGCATGATGATTTTCATATATAAGTAAATATGCATAACAAGTCATGTAATTGCTTTAACTTGAATTGTGGTTTTTTTAACCCAACTTGACCATATATAATACTTAAGTGGTTACCAAGGTAACTAATGTTTTATACATGACATCAAACCGACAAAGTTGTTCAAGAGAAACAATAGAAGCCTGAACTAGGAATGTCACAGAATATAGCAGTCACACTCTGAACAAATAGTATTAAATTGACAATAATCACTCAGTTTAACCTTTGCTAATTATACAAAATAGAATGTTGCCATTTAAACCTAGAAACTTTCAGTATATGCCATAAAATATCAATTTATGAATATGGAAAGTGAACTTGTAATCATTAACCACAATAAGTGAATTTGTTGTTTCTAACCTACAATTTTATCTATTTTATAATAAGAAATGACAGATATGAAAATCCTTATGTGTAGGAAATGGGAGGAACTCCAATGCTCTAGATCAACTTATCCACACCCCCACCAGGGGCAACAATATCCTAGACCTAGTCATTACCAGCATGAGTGAACGGTGTTCCACACCTGAAGTCAACTCCTCGTTGGTCCGATCCGACCATAAGCTAATCACCCTTGATATCCACATCCCAACCCCACCCCCCATTAAGGAAACAACAGTAAAAAATTTCTCCAAAGCCAACTTCATGCTTCTTAAGACAGAAGTAGTGAACTTCATGACACCCATGAAGATAGACAATACAGTTACAACTGCTGAATCCTACACAAATGCACTCTATAAGCACTTGCATGAGTGCATGGATCATGCTATCCTCCAAAAAAAGGAAGCCAATCTGGTGGTCCCCTGCCATAAACAAACTGTACAACAGAAGAAAGAAACTGTTGCAAAAGAGAGTAAAATCCCATGAGTGGAGGAGCTCCCTGGTCAGCCTCAGTATGAAGCTGAGATCCCTTATAAGATCCTCCATAGCTAGCTACGAAAATAAAATCACCACTAATTCCAAGGACAACCACAAAGCATTCTATAGCTATGTCAAGAATCTCAATGGCAACACCCAGATCTGCTCTGAGTTACAGCACAAAGGCACTAAAATTACAGAACCAACTGATATTGCCAACATCCTGGCAGATAGGTTCAGTGCTAACTTTACCCCCCCCCCCTCACCCCCCAAATGGCCCATATCTATACAGGAAGAATGCAGAGTCCCTGTAATCACAACTACGCAGGTGAAAGCTGCACTCTCTAAAGCCAAAAACACAGCATCCATGGGACCGGACAACATCCCAGGCTGCGTTTTACACGAACTTCAGAATGAACTGGCTCCCCACTTAAGCACCGTGTTCAATAATAGCCTCGCGTCAGGCTTTGTGCCCACTGAATGGAGCACAGCTACAGTTATCCCACTCCACAAAGTGGGAACGACCCCTGATCCCGGGAACTATAGACCTATTAGCCTGACGAGCCTGGTCTGCAAAGCCATGGAACATATCATCATGGAACTCATAAACAAAGACATTGGTAACCTCCAAACTCTGGATCCCACCCAGTTCGGGTTTGTGAAAAGCAGATCATGCCTCCTGAACCTGATTGACTTCTTTGATGCAGTCACAAAAGCCGTAGATGAGGGTAAGGTGGTTCACACAGCCTATCTTGACCTCACCAAGGCTTTCAACACCATCCCCCATTCTGGAATTATAGCTAAACTCAATAAACTAGGCATAAATCCCTACGTCACAAGATAGGTTGCCAACTGGCTCACTGACAGAACCCACACTGTAAAAGTTGCAGACTCTAAATCTGACCTCAAACCAGTGACAAGTGGAGTACCACAGGGTTCTGTCCTGGGACCGCTACTGTTTGGTATCTACTTCTCTGAAGTACAGGCTAACACAGAAGGCCTCTGGCTAACGAAGTTCGCAGATGACTGCAAACTAGGAGCCATAGTCAAGTCCCCAAATGATGTGAACATCCTACAGAAGGGCCTCTCTGAGACAGATGCCTGGTGTCAGAGCCATGGCCTCAAGCTCAATGCCAAAAAGGGCACTGTCATCCCCTTTGGTAAAAACTCTGTACCCATGAACTACCACATAGGCAGCAATCTACCTAACACCAAATGCGTGATAAGAGACCTTGGGACCCAGGTGGACAGTAGTCTCTCCTTTGATAGTCACATTGCCACAGTAGTCAGGATGTCCTTCTACGTGGCACACCTCATCATAAAAGGGTTCTCATCCAGGAAAAAAGAGGTCATCATTCCCCTCTACTCGACACTCATTAGACCCACTATAGAGTACAACGCCCCTTTTGGAATGTACCTCACAAGACATTTGCAGCAGCTGGAAAGGCCACAGAAGTACCTCACAAAGAGAATTACTGGACTCAAACAAATGCCCTACACTAACTGCCTCAAAAAACTCCAGCTTTACTCCATAGCATATCGCCTACTCAGAGGTGATCTCTGCCTAACATATAAAGCTATGTCAAACCCAGAGCTGTTGGACATGCTACACCTAAAGAAATCCCAATCCCTCCGAGCTACACACTCTAGGGACCTAAACCTTGTCACCACAATAAACAGGACATGCTGGAGGGATAGATTCCTATCCCAAAGCCTTCCCATACTCTGGAACAGGCTACCCATCCATGTCAAGCAAAGTTCTTCATTAGCACTCTTCAAGAAAAATCTTGATGAGTGGATGGGAAATAGGAAATACACCCCGGGGATCACTTCTGTGTCTGTGCTCGACAGTGGCACAGGAAAATTACTTTCTTGGGTGGCATAAGCCTGGGAACCTTGTTGTCTAGGCTTGCGTAGGCCCTTGGGCCGATAGCCTAGTACCTAACTATGAACCTGTGAACCTATGGAAGAGGGATGCACTGATAATTAAAATGTACTAACTTTCATCAATGTTCACATAAAACAAACTTGATGCTTTAAGTATGTTATCAACAAGCAAAGTGATTACTTAAATGCTGGTAAACAATGAAATATAACTTCTGATATATCCTGTAAAATACATTGTATTATAAACATTAGGTATAAATATTATTACCATCTATTTCTATTAAATAATACGTTTTGAAAGACTTTATCAATAAGGGTGAATATGTTAAATTACTGTGTGCTATAGTCTTTTACTGAGGTTTTATATATGATACATCCTACTTTATTATGATTGAATTTTTTGTCATTTATCTGTCATGTAAGTAATTGCTTACAATAAGTAGACATTTATCTTTATATATAGTGCCTTTTTTAGGCAAGGTTCAAAGGATAAAACCACCACCGTAACCGATACAAGCATGCAAAATCTGAAGGTAATGCTACTCAATGCTAGAGGTCTAAACCTCAAAATGCACTTTCTCGAGGCACTCGGAGAACATCGATATCTGTGCAGTGACTGAGACCTGGTTCAGTGCTCCAGAGAGCACCCCTGCAATACCAGGCTACAATCCTTACCACACTCTTTGGCCACAAAACCAAGACTGAAACACTAAAGATGGAGGAGTGTCCATATTCACCAAGGATATTCACTCCTCCAGGCTACTTGCCCAACACAATGCATTTGAAATTCTCCAGATGCAACTAACACTAGGTAAGACTGCAATCCAAATTGTAGCTTGCTACAGATCCCCCACCATACCCCAAGATTCTCACTACACCTTCCTAAACATACTGGAAAATATTAAGATACAACCAAACACCCTAATACTGGGTGATTTCAACTACACTGCCATTAACTGGGAAAACTACTCAAGTACCAACCATTTTTCCCAACAGTTCTTGGAATTCATAAATTCCAACGCCCTGGATCAGCTAATCCATTGTCCCACCAGAAGCTCCAATATCCTAGACCTGGTCATTACCAACATGGGAGATAGATGCTCCACACCAGTGGTCACCCCCTCATTGGTCAGGTCTGATCATAAGCAAATCACCCTTGACATCTACATCCCACCCCACCCCCACCCCCCCAGTAAGGAAACCTCCTTAAAAAACTTCTCCAAAGCCCACTTCATGTTACTGAAGTCAGAAGTCACAAACTTCACAACACCCATGGTGATGGGATCTGGAAGTTCGACTGCAGAATCCTACACTAAGGCACTGTACGAGCACATCCACTTGTGCATGAATCGTGCCATCCTAAATAGAACCAAGATGCTCTTCTCCAAAAAAAGGAAGCCAATCTGGTGGTCCCCTGCTATAAACAAACTATACAACAGAAGGAAGAAACTGCTGCAGAAAAGATGAAAATCCCAGGATGCAAAAACTCATCAAAAGCTAATTACGAAAATAAAATTGCCAAAGATTTCAAAGACAACCACAAGGCATTCTATAGTTATGTCAAGAATCTAAATGGCAATGCTCAGATCTGCTCTGAGCTACAACAGAATGGCATTAAATATACTGATCCCAAGGATATTGCCAATATCCTGGCAGATCGATTTAGTGCCAACTTCATCCCCCACTCACCCCCTAAAAGGCCCATCTCAATACCAAAAGATTGCCAAATTCCGATAATCACAGTCACACTGGTAGAAACAGCACTCTCCAAAGCTAAGAATACAGCATACATGGGACCAGATGACATCCCAGGCTGTGTACTACATGAACTACAAAATGAACTGGCACCCCACCTAAGTGTCATGTTTAATCAGAGCCTCACCTCAGGCTTCGTGCCCACTGAGTGGCACACAGCTACAGTTATCCTGCTCCACAAGGGAGGATCCTCCTTGGATCCCGGGAACTACCATCCCATCAGTCTGACAAGCCTGATCTGCAAGGGCATGGAACGCATTATCATGGAACTTATAAACAAAGACATTGGCAACCTTCAAACACTGGACCCCACCCAGTTTGGGTTTGTGAAGGGCCGATCTTGTCTCCTGAATCTGATTGACTTCTTCAAATTGGTCTCCAGAGCTGTGGAAGAGGGTAAGGCGGTCCACACAGCCTATCTGGACCTCGTCAAGGCCTTCAACACCATCCCCCACTCTAGAATCATAGATAAACTTACTAAGCTGTGCATAAATTCCTACATCACTCGATGGGTTCCCAACTTGCTTACTGACATAACCCAGACTGTAAAAGTAGCCAACTCCAAATCTAGCTCCAGACAAGTGACAAGTGGAATACCTCAGGGTTCAGTCCTGGGACCACTTTTGTTTGGCATCTACTTCTCTGAAGTACAGGCCAACACTAAGGGACTGTGGCTAACAAAGTTTGCAGATGACTGCAAACTGGGAGCCATTATTGAATCCCCAAATGATGTGGATATTCTACAAAAGGGCCTTACAGAAACAGATGCCTGGTGCCAGAGCCATGGGCTCAAGCTTAATGCCAAGAAATGTATAGTTATCCCCACTGGAAAAAAACATGTACCCATGAACTACCACATAGGTGGCAGGACACTAAACATTGAAAGTGTGATAAGAGACTTAGGGACACAAGTAGACAGTGGTCTCACTTTCGATAACCACATAGGTTCATAGGTTCATAGGTTGGTACTAGGCTATCAGCCCTAGGGCCTATACAAGCCTAGCCATAACAATTCCCTGGCTATTTCTTCCCACATTAATTACTTTCCAGGACCCCTGTCTAGCAGGGCGACTGACATGATCCCTGGGGTGAATTTCCTTTCTCCCATCCAATAGTCAAGGTTCCTCTTGAAGAGGTCCAAAGAGGCACTCTGCTTGACATGTATGGGCAATCTATTCCAGAATCTGGGGAGTCTCTGGGTCAGGAACCTATCCCTCCAGCATGTTTTGTTTATTGTGATGACAAGGTTTAGATCCCTGGAGCGTGTAGCTCTGAGGGATTGGGATTTCTTTAAGTGTAGCATGTCCAACAGCTCTGGGTTTGACATGGCCTTGTATGTTAAGCAGAGATCGCCTCTGAGTAGATGATATGCGACAGAGTATAGCTGGAGTTTTTTAAGGCGGTCAGTGTAGGGCATCTGCTTTAGGCCTGTGATTCTTTTAGTGAGGCATTTCTGAGGCCTTTCCAGCTGTTGTAGATGTCTTGTGAGGTATATACCAAATGGGGCATTATACTCTATAATGGATGAAATCATCACAATGAAAAAACACATGCTGGAGGGATAGGTTCCTGACCCAGAGACTCCCCGTACTCTGAAATAGACTGCCCATACATGTCAAGCAGAGTGCCTCATTGGCCCACTTCAAAAGGAACCTTGATGATTGGATGGGAGATATGAAATTCACCCCAGGGATCATGTCAGTCACCCTGCTAGACAGGGGCCCAGAGAAGTAAATATTGTGGGAAGAAATTTCCAGGGAATTTGTTATGGCTTGGCTTACATACGCCTTAGGGCCGATAGCTTAGTACCAACCTATGAACCTATATCGTTTATTCCTATTACAAATATTCTCCATATGATAATTCAATTTATGGAGCTCAAGTGTTCAGGATTGTCAAGGTATGAGTGATAATCTGATGGACTTATGTTTATCCATCAGATTAGGAATGATTTTCATTCCATGGCTAGTGTGGATCTTAGTTTTGTTAACATTTATTAATTTAAATTTGTTATTTCACAAAAACATTTTTAGTATACCTGATCAAAACATTACTTTGTTGGTAAACACTTAAAGTATAAAACTGATAATTTCCTTTAAAAGCTCGAACATATACTTTATAGTTATCAGAGGAAAATGTTTAATAGTCAGAATAAAACAAAAAATGCATAGTCCGAATAACCTAAGATGGATTTAGCTTTATCATCTTTAAATATCAATGGCTTAAACAATCATAGCAAGAGATCAAATCTACTGAAATATTTAAAACTGAACAAAGCACAAATTGTCTTCCTTCAAGAAACTAACTTCAAAAACAAATGACGATTACAAATGGAATCCTAAGGAATATATGATATTGGCGCAATCCACTTATAAAACAAAGATAAAGGGGCAACAATTTTATGGAAAACAAATTTGATTAACCCAGAAATCATTTACAAGTATGAAGATAAAGAAGGCCTTATGGCATTAGTAATAGTTAAATATAATAACAGAATATGAACCTTAGCCAATCTATACTGGTTCCCAGGCATTGGAACAGGAACTGTTAAAAAACACTTGGATTTAATTTCCAATAATTATAAAGTCAACTTAATATTAGGAGGAGATTTTAACTGTATATTTGATATTTCTGAAACTACAAATAAAAGACAGCTGCATACATCTGCTGTATCAAAAGCTTTAAACAAGTGGGTAGAATCATTTCATCCGGTAGATACTTTCAAATTTAAAGAAGATACATCTTTGTTGTTTTCCCATCAAGATCACAGATTTGGTACCCAAACTAGAATAGATAAAATATTTGCTGCCCATGACTTACACTCTAAAATCATTACTTTCTCAATCACTCCCTGCCCCTTTTCAAACCACAGTTCTTTGATACTAATTATTTGATTCATTGATACTAAAGCTTCAAAATGGGTACAAACCATTAATCTTTAACGCCAGAATTCCAGCATATATAACTAAAATTCAAGAGTTCAAACCCTGGTTATTATCTGAATTACAGTTCTTCTTAGATATTAATTACACCACAGAGATAAATAAAATAATAATATGGGACTCATTAAAAGCTTACATATATGGTAAAACCCTAACTTGGTATAAAAAAAAATCAGAGAATGGGATTCTGAATTATTAGATCTACAATCCAAACTTTTGTCAGTAAAAGCTGAAAAAAAACAAAATCATTTGGAGATGAAAAAGAAAGTAGAAGTATTAAACAATAAATACAATGAAATTCTAGCACATAAAACTAGTTTAGCTTTAGAAAAAACTAAAAATTAATACCTTGGCCACTTCTCCCAAATATCTACATCATTTATCCACAAGAATCAAAATACAATCAAAAGCTAATAACATTAAAAGTATCTTCCATGAAAAGAAAGGGAAGAATGTCTCGGCTATAGGTGACATTCTTGATGCCTATAGAAATCACTATATGAAACACTTCCAAAAATAAAATATACATATCGATCAATTATATCTAGATGAAAAATGTTCTTGTATAAAAAATACCAGAAAAATTAAAACTAGATGTGTAAGTACCCATATCCTACAAAGAAATTACAGATACAATAAAAGAGGGTTAGCACCAGGTATAGATGGCACAATTATGGAAATATATAAACTTTTTCCTTCAAAGATACTATCCCTCTTCCATCAAACTCTGTTAGAAATTCAGTCACAAGTTTAATACCACCTGCTTGGAGATATTCCTTAATCACACCAATCCTAAAGGAAAACAAATACCCAAACCTCTGTACCTCATATAGACCTATATCATTATTAAATAATGACTATAAGATATTTATGACAATATTAACTAACAGAATGAAAATGCCACTATCCAAAACAATAAATAATGATCAAACTGGATTTATATATCATAGACACACACATGACAATATTAAAAGTATAATTTCTCTTATAGATTATGTTAATAAAGAAAATAAAGAAACACTCATAATTGGCTTAGATATAGAGAAAGCATTTGATTTCCTAAATTGGGACTATTTATTCAAAATCCTAATGCTATTTGAATTTCCTGCATCCTTTGTTCATCTCCTAACGAATATATATACAAATAATTTGGCGTATGTCAAGTTAGGTCCTTTTACCTCTAAATCTATACATATAACAAAAGGCACTAAAAAAGTATGTCACGTCACCGATTCTATTTGCTGTGGCTATTGAAATATTGGCAGATTAATTTCATAACAAAATAAAAATCAGTGGAATAGATGTGTATGAACAATACTCTTCTAAAGTAATGCTATTTGCTGATGACGTTACTAACATTATCTAATACAAAAGAGACATTAGAAGAATTAGATATATTAATTGACAAATTTCACATGACTTCAGGACTACATTTCAATAAATCAAAGTCAAAATTTGTATTTTTAAATAAAAAAAAGAACTGCAGACTAAGGGGGATCACAACACAGGGAAACAAGAATCTACCTTAAAATATCTAGGAATTGAGTTATGCAAGGATAATAGTGAATTAGTCTAAAAAACTACAATAATATCATCAATACAATCAAAATCTCTGTGGAAAATGGAACAAAATAGTATTAACATTTGAAGATAGACTACAGTTAATAAAAATGGTTTTACTGCCTAAGATCCTATATATAGCCTTGGCAACTGTTACCAGAAAGGAATATACTTAAAGAAATAAATTCATGCCTAATAAAATTTCTATGATTCCCCAAAAGAAACAGAATAGCTTTAATACATCATATCAGCATCTATATCACATTATCGGACGATGACAAGAGTGAATGCTCTTTCATCGAACCGATAATGTCAAAACTAAAAAATGCAAACACACGGAACAGCAAATTTTTTCCCAGGGAAAAAATTCACTGCTCCTAAAAAGAAAAAAAAATATTTTAAACACAAAATTAAGTGGGGGGGGGCTTTGCCACCCATATCCCCCTACTTAAATATACCAACTCCAAGATCACACCATAGTGGAGGAAATGGCAAAGTCCCAAAGATGGCCCACCAATTTTTTTCCCTGGGAAAAAAAATCGATGGTCCATGAATTTGCTATTTTTTCCTTTCGACATTATCGGATCGAAGAAAGAGCGTTCGCTCTTTTTATCATCCGATAAGATTATATAGACCCTCATATCAGACCACGGAAACAGGGGAGGATTAAACCTTCCTGATATAGAAACATATATAAAAGCATGAATATCTAAAGCAATCTCAGATTGGATAAGTCCAAATTACTCTGCAAGTTGGAAAGAATTACTGACTGTAATATCAATAAATTAATTTGATTTACAAATAAATTTCAAATAACAGATAAAAACAATTTGCCATGGCACATATTATGCATTAGTATGCAATATAACATAACTCCACTAAAACTTGTATGATTAATTATTACATCGACCCATTTAGGAAAATTATTAATGCAAATATAGATTTAAAAATCTGGTTTGATCTTTTAACACCATTTATAGTCACAAAGAACTTTCCACATAAAATATATAATTATTAACTTGTGGGAACAGAAAGGATTTGTTTGTTGGCTCCAATGTATGAAAGAACTAAAAGTTTTAGATATGCAAGTAATAAAAACAAAATACAAAATTCCGCAACAGGACTAGCTAACTTTGCAGAGTATTCTGTTATATTCACAAGATTTCAGTAAAATAATTAACAATTCTTCATTTAAAAAAATACCTGAATTTACAAAATACATATGCGAAATCATATATAATGACTTTGACATGGGAAACCGTATTTCAAAATTTTACAAAATATTGATAAACCTTAAAACAACACCCAAAACTCATATTGGAAATATATAACAAAAGGACACTCAATACTTTTAACTGATGATATTAAAACAAATATCTTACTATCGATAAAATATACATCATTTACACAATGCTAGAAAGTTTTTAATTGGAAATGCTTGCACAGAGCATTTTTAACCCCAGACAGAATCAGTAAAATTAGTTCTTCCATAAAAGGAATATGTTGGAGATGTGTCCAGATTGGAACCACATTTTATTTGATTGTGTTAAAAGTAAGCCATTTTGGAATATGATTAATAACTTTCTACAAGCTTTATTTAATGAATCATTTTATTTAACTAAAGCTCTTGTATTATTAAATGTGAATGAAGGTCTTCATTTGAATAGATCAAACATGTATCTAGTATGGACTATACTTGCAATTTCAAGGAAGTGTATAACAAGAAGATGGAATACAAACACAATACCAACTTTGGAAGACTTCTACAGCCTACTGAAGATCCCACAGCATTATTGGAAATTAAAATTAAAGAACTAAGAATTTATCCAAAGCCATTTATCATCAACCCTTGGTGATAAGTCTTATCGTTGTTTGACACTATACAATAAATGATCAGACACTCTGATAATGGATTGGACATACTTATAAAGTAACTATATACATTAAGATCTGTTATAGTGTCAGGCTAACATAAATAGTGTACATAGTTATTTAAGATGTTATGTATAAATACTATGGAATTCATGTATTGGAAAATAAAAATAATTTGAAGAAGAATTACCTGGTTGTTAGAGAGCCATGTTTCAACAGAATTGAAGGATGCCTGAGTAACTGAGTATAAATCAGAGAGGGTGTCTGCAATTTTGACGACTGTAGAATCATAATCATATTGGACAAGGGATGACTGAGGGCAGGAGGTATAGAGTAGATCAGTAAAGATATTGAGTAGTGAACCTAGAATAAATCCTTGGGGAACACCCATTTTGATAGGGAGAGGAGGTGAGGGAGCTGACAGCCATTTTACTGAAACCCATCCAAGCTAGAGTTGTCACCATACCGCTCAACTGTCAAGATTTTTGCTGAATGTCCAGATTTTTACTTCATATTTTTTGTCTGTTCCTTGTAAAATTTGTGGTTTTCTGCATTTTTGTGGCAAATCAGTGAAAAATGAATTCACTAAACAATGGCAAGCATTTGAGTTTAAGACTTCATAATCTTTAGAAATTGCATTATAACACATTACCTTTTAATCTAGCAACTTTCTAAGTTTGAGAGAGCAATATGTAAAATTTGTCCCAGTTTTTGGAGCTTTGTTCCCCCATTATTTTTAGCTTTATCCAGACATTTTGTACTAAGAGGTTGAGAGGTATGGTTGTCACTGTGTGAAAGCTTAAACTCCTGTAATAAGGCCAATTGGGTATATGCAAATGACCCCCTTAAGCACACCAAGTGTTTCAGCTACATGTTTTCTGAATGCCCATGACATTTTTACTTTTAAGTCTTTATGGTTAATTCAGGCCAATAAAGCAACTTGATATCCTAAAAGTCAATTGAATATGTCCCATGGGCCTCCATTATAAAAGGATTAATGTATCACACAGTGAAAACACTAGCTTGGCTGGGTTGTGTCATGCAGTTTTTCCAGAATGGTTTGTTTGTGTGACCTTTTTACCCTTGGTTTGGATGATACATTAATTATGTCAGTTTTGTCGGCCAATCTGCTATCTATCTTACAATGCAAGGCCTTAATTTAGGCCTTTATAAGCTTTTTTTTACATTTCCAGTATTAAAAGTATTCTGCAGATCTGGGTATACTGTATAAATTGCATGGCTGCTATCTACAGTTTTGATGACTTTCTGGAAAATGTTTAGTGAATTAAGTAAATATGGTCTCTTTGTTATAAAACCATATTGTTGTAGTTCTGGAGTAATCACATTTTTTTATACTGGATATTATGAAATCAAGTAAAATGTGTTCCATGGGTTGATTGGGCTATTGTATCCATGGTCTGCAATGAGGATCCCTTTAAGGAATGGTGTAATGACTGCCATTTTGCATACCGTGCTAACATACCCTGACACTGCATAAGTTGAATAGTTTTAAGAAAGGTTCTAATGAGTTTGGCTATGTTGCATAAGCATCTAGGGATATTGTCATGGCCCACACCCTGCCAAATGTTTAACTTTAGAAGGTGCACTTAGGACATGTTCCACCATCACCTTGGGGGAGGGGGATGAGAGACAGGAGAATTTGTGGATGGTTTTGGAACTTGTGTTTAACATGTGCATGAGGATTCCACACAAGTTATAATTTTTTGCAGTGAAACTGTGTAGTCCTGTCTGCAAATGAAATGATTCTTCCTTGAGATCTGGTTTACCAGAAGCTGACAGAATATATACTTGGTGAGAATTATAAATGGTATTGGAACTTTCGAACAAAGTAAGATAACTGTCTATCTAAATACAAGGAAAAGGAGTATCAGACCAATGGGATTTCATCATATTTGGGGTGAGATGAAATGGTTGTGATTGTAGTAATAAGTATGTGGGTTAATAAACATGCAGCACTGTACTGGCAGTCTGATGCACATTTCATCTAGATACTTGCATTTTATACTTCACTAGCACTCTAAATCAGCATGATGTCGGGTATATGGAAGCTGTGGTCATTGTTTTTAGTAATGAATCCTCAGGAAAGAGAGGATTTGGCAGTACATAAAGTTATGATTGCAAAACTGTCAGAACAATTATGCTGAAATATAATACTTTATACAATAAGCTATGTATTTGTCTGTGAGTAAGAATAAGCTGGCTCAACACTGTAGTCCCCTTTTCAAACCTCTTGTTCTAGGTTGCAATCAAGCTAAATTGAAAATGGCTAAGATGCACAGGTTTGATTTTGTATAAAAACAGAATTTATTCTCACATTAAGATTAAATTACCAATTTTGTAGTTAAGTAGACACTGATCAATACAATTTGACATTACTGTGCAGCAGAAAAGTCACTTAACATCAGCTCCTGGCAGTGTGATAAGGCATGTAATGTAAAGAGTGGTCAGTCCAAATGAGAGTTGAGTCCACGAGTCTTTTATTAGCAGATTCTCCTTGTTTAAGTGTTTCTTGATCCTTGATAAGCATTGGAAAATAATGATGTGCTCTATATCCACTCCCTGTCTAAGAATTCAAAAAATTTAAAATATTCCTTTGCCCATCCAAGATGGCTCATCTGAAAGCAAACATCCAATTCACTTACAGGCATATGTGGTGTGATACATCTATGGCATGCTACACTCTCCTTTACTCCAAAACTGGTCTGTCTTTGTAGTTGGATCAGATTCTAGATTAACAAGATGCAGTATCAGTTTTTGGTTCTTTAAGGTGTGTATCAATACAGGAGTCCTTCAACAAAGCCCTTTCAGAGTCATTCTGCCTGTATTATCTAACAGGGGTTCAAATATGTTTGGAGCAAGAAGCATGAATGAATATCTGAAAGTCTGACTAACTGAATCAGTTCTGTTGCAGTTTTTTTTTGTATCTTCAGTTGACTGAATCAGCTGTTTACTTATGATGCTCTTTCTCATGTTGGCCTTTGGCCCAACAGGTGTCCTTTCCACAGCTCATTATTTATTTGACAAACATACAACCTGAATGAGGAGGACATTGCAGCCATTACCTTCTTTCACATGCTGTGAGTTTTTTTGCTCCTTTTTGACCTCTTGACATCCAAGAAGCAGGGTGGTTTATAACTCTTACATGCACAGCTCTTAACTTCATACTTGGTGTTGGCATCTTTGGGTCTGTTCTTATATAGATACTTAATGCAGATATTAGGCAAATGTCTAGAAGATGAGGCCTTGTGTTTAAGTCTCAGGTTGCAAGTTAGAACAGGATACATAGTCCTTTGGCCTCTCTGCAAGGAAAGCACTGGAACTGCATGCTTTATACTGGAGAGTTGAGAAAAATAAATTTTTCAAATGGCACAGCTTTGTGCACTCTACTTTTTAGTGGTTTTATTACCTACTATTACATGATATGCCAGGAAAATACCAAAACTGATGCCCAGCAATACATGAATGTAGAATTAATAAATGCAATCAGTGCACAGCAGTAATGGCATTATGCACACAATACTCAAGTTTATCAACAATAAGAAAATATACAACAATAATGTTAATGATAACCATGATGATCAAAGTCAATAATACATGAATTTGTTTCTTTTCAATCAAAGGGTCTGTTCCTCCAGAACTATATGACTGAAAGTTACTTCCCCTCAAGAATGACCTTTATATTTCTGTCTGACATAAACACATCAAATATGTGTCCAAAGTACTCTGGCAGGGATTCTTAACATATTCCTAGTTTAGCTGTAACTTTTATGGGGTCAAGACACCACCTATGATGTCAGTTCTTATTCCATAGTTTAGAGGTGGGGAGTGAGGAATCCTTGAGCACTCAGTTTGCAAGGAAGATTCAAAACCTAAACATGCTGAAAATCATGATGCTAGTAAGCTACATAACTGGGTTCAATGTTTGCTTTGCTTTTAGTATTTCTTTTTTTCTTATGGAAATAATTTATGATAAGCTGCTTTAATATTGTCTATAAATATTATTCAGTAAAAAATGATAAAGTAAAAAAAGTGAAACTGTTTCATCCAAGCAGTCCTTTTGCAGATACAGTCCTCTTTAACTCAGCCTTTAGGAACATTAGACTGATAAATCTTTGAACCGGGATTTTGTTAATCGTTAGACTTTTGGTATTGTATAATCATTTCTGTTTGTTTCATATTGACAAGGAAGACAGCAGTATCACTATTAATCAGAAATTTCACAAGTATATTGTCTTTATGGGTTATACTTCTGAAAGATAAAATATGTTAAGCTATATTTGGAAATTAAGACAGAAAATGCTGCCATCTTAGGCTTCATTATAACATTTTGTATTCAGTACCTATTAAGCATACAACAAAAAGATAAATTAATATTTTATATACCCTTTTGGTCTGAAATGAGCTTCAGATTAATGGGCAACAGTAGCAGATGAATGAGTTTCCCTGAACATGAAATCTGTATCATTAAAGTACATAATTTAGATCCCGTCATGTTTGAAGTGTTTCTGCTGCAGAGCGAATTGTACACCAAAGTCACAAAGGGATGTCGGCCATGTTTGTGAGTTATTCAGTAAAAACGACATCATCATTGACCCCCCCCCCGTTCCCATTTTCTACATGGAGTCAAGGTATTGAGTCAGCTGTTGATATCTTTATGGATTCAGTGATACTCTATTGCCTTATTTAATGGTCATGTCTGATTGCTGCAGGTCTTCTCTCATTCAAGTCCAGCCTTTTCTTTGTTGAATGCTCTTCTTTCCTCTTGCTTTCTTCCTGTCTGTCCCAAGACTATCTTCTGCTTTCATCTATATTTCCACAAGCTGCTGTAATTTGCTTTCTTTGACATTTTCTGCAATTGGAGCTATTTTGGCTTCAGTTTTGATGTCGTAGTTTCTTTGTCTGTCCTGCACTGGGCATCCTACCTCCCATCTTAGGTACTTCATCACCATCACCTAGATCTTCTTCAACTGCTGTGCATTCATTGTCTATTCTTTGTACTACACAGTAGTACCAGTTGCACCACAGTTTTGCACACCTTACTTTTCAGCTTCTTTGATATCCTTTTGTCATACACTTCCCTTGACACTCTATGCCAGTTGGCTGCAGCCCATTTTATTCTAGATTTGACCTTCTTATTAAGACTTCCCTTCTCCTCAACCGCCCTTCCCAGAAACTGTTATATTTCACTATTTTCCCCTCTGTCTCAATTCTCAGTTTCTTCTGATTTTCCATATTTGCTGCCATGACATACATTTTCTGTTTTCCTAGTTTCATTCCATAAGCCTTCAGTGTTGCATTTCATCCCTCTATCATTTGCTGAAATTCTTGTTCAGAGGCTACTTGTAATGGCCATCATCTGCATACAGTAGCTGTATTGATCTGTTCCCTCCCATCTGTTTGCTAATGCATTCCAACACCAGTATGAGCAACAGTGGGCTCAGAGATGAACCCAGATGCATACCCTCTCCCACTGGGAAACCCTCTGCGAGTCTAAACACTGTTCATACTTATATTATAGGGTCATTGTACATAGCCTGCACTAATTCTACAGATGTTTCTTGACTTTGAACCATTATAGGACTGCTTAAATCACATTTCTTGGAAACTTGTCATATGTTTTCTCCAAGTGCAGGAATGCCCAGTTGGACTCTTTCTGCATCTCAAGCCTTTTCTCAACTATTTGTCTCACTGCAAATATTGGGTTGGTTATACTATATCCTGATTTGAAGCCAAACTTCTCATCTCCCATCTTCCTACTACTCTACAGATTTCTTTATCACTCTGTCCAGCACATTCATGCAGTGTGAACAGGATTTTGATACCTCTATACTGCCTAGAGTTGTGAATATCCCCTTTGTTCTGTACACTAGCATTGGAATAGCCATTCTCCAGTCATCTGGAATGCATCCTTCTCTCTACACTGTTCCCCTGGAGCCATTTCTCCCCTACCTCACCCAGCATCTTGATTATATCTGCCATGACCTCATCGGAGTCTGCAGCTTTCCCTGACTTCATTTTCCTTACTGCTGCTCTTACCTCTCCTTTAACTGTAGGCTGTCTGGGTCAATACAACTTCTGTGGGGTTTTCTTGATTCAGAAGCTACTGGTAAAACATCCTTCCATCTTCCTTTGATATCCTATGGACTGGTGAGTAACTTGTTGTTGGCATCCCTTATGAAGAACTAAAACACTAATTCTATAAATTCTGATGATGATTAGAGAGCTCGCACTTCAACAAATTAACTTAGTATTACCGATAGGCACATAGAACATTTTAATTATACAGAACTGTTTGCAAAATTCTGTAAATCTACTTAATGTTTCTGGGTCACGCATTGATAAAGTCTGAATTTTCCACCCCTGAGAGTGGGATTTTATTTGCAAGGATTTCTTTTTTTATTTTTAATTTCTACCCAAACCCATTCAACCTCGTGCAGAGGAAACAGCACAGCTTCTATGGCTGTACATTCCTGGAACCCCATTGGTGCATACTGGGTATCCCAGATGTGACCCTTCACTGAGTGGGCCTTCCTACTCCCATGAGAGTCAACATCAATGGTAACTCTGTATTATGCCAAGATTGTGAAGAATCTGATCAGGAGAAGTGAATACATAGACTGGGAGCCATGATTGGTTTGGCAGAAGGCCAATTATCATAGCTGTGGTGATAGCTTGTATAACGACATTGAAATGCTGTCTCTTTTTTAACCCTGGGTTGTCCTGCAAGGCTTCATTTCTTCACCAGAGGTCACTCAGACATCACATTTCCTGTCATTCTCCACCACCCCAGGATATGATAACTGGCTGTCGCATGCTTAATCCTGTCCCTTCTAGCCAGGCTTGCCAGCAGAACAAGTCTATTCCCAGACATGGATTGCTATTTGTAGGGTGATATATTTCAAATTAGTCCCCATATATTAACTATGGGAGGACAGGAATACCTATAAACTAACAAAAAGCATAGCGGTTAATAACTGCAAGCTCAGGACTGTGGGAATTGTGGGAGATGAGATTGATGGCAGCCATTTTCCTAAAGGGAGCTGTGCCTCACATGACAAATTGCCCTTAATAAAAATTAGGAGAATTAAATCAAGCTGAAAAAGAAGTTCTGATAGTATGTTGCAGTTAGTGTAAAAGTGGCAATTGTAGAAGTATCTGAATGGATTCATTGGATTGGGCATGGCAAGTAGCACTGGGGAACTTAAGAGTGTCACTGATGACCTACCATGGTAAATGACAGGCAGAATCATTTGCACAGATCTATTTCTCTATGCCTTTGAAATGGAAAGAGTGAGAACTGAAAATGGATAATTATGTAATTGGAATATTCAGTGACAAACTTGGTTCATCTCTGAAAAAAAGCAATCAGACTATAGGTACAACAGCAATATTTTGTTTATATGCTGATGGTTTTAAATGTATTGAGTCATTACAGATGAAAGTATGTATTTTTGATGGACAATATTTTTCAGGTAGGCAGTATAATAAAACTGGATTCATTTGCAGATTTAACACAGAAATAATTTTGAGTTTAAGCAATGTATTTGCTTTTCAAGCCCACTTGTTAATGTCATAGCTTCTTTTTTTTACAGAATTGTAAATATGGCTACATTTTCTGAATGGGCTAATATATTTTAATATAAGCAAAATAGTTACTGAATATGATGATTTTACATTACATTCTAAAATGTTAAATATTATGCATTAGTAGGAGCTAATGATATGCGTATGGGTGGAAGAGGAACAAGAATGCATAATTATTAAGTCGTGGAGTAGAAAAAGTGTAATTATTATATACGATATAAGGAGGGACAAGAGAACAATACAGATGCAGGCCTGGCACATTATGGTATTATGACACATGAGTATTTTACGTCATTAAAGAAAATAAAATAATTCACTTGTGCATATCATTGTATTGTTGTATGTCACATGCATTTTTCTTTAATTCTTTTGTAATGAAGAAAACAGAGTTAGGTACACAGTGCAACCACAAGAAAATAGAAATCCACAGATCAAAATACAAAACATTGTGTTCTCACCAAAAAAAAAAAACTCACTTTACTAGAAATTTGTTTTAGCACTTTCTTCTTAAAAAAAGACTTCTTCAGAAATGCCACAGTGTTATAATGGGATTATGTATGTTGTCTATCAATGCTCAATGAGTGATTTGCAGGTATTTATTTAGTGTGCTGAGAAGAATTTTATCCGGAATACTGTATCCATGCTATAGCTATACTAGAGCATTACATACTTTAAGACTATACTAGAGTATAACATACTTTAAGACTATACTAGAGCATTACATACTTTGAGTAATAAATGCTTTACATATCATTCTCCTTCCCTCTGAAAAATGTACTGACAATTTTAACACTGCAAAGAAGATACCTTTTAAATAGCTTCCATGTGTCTTGCATGTAGTGGTTTTAGAATGTACCAGTGCATATTTTGTGATAAAACAAATAAAAACAATAAAAGAAAAGTAAATATTATTCAAGTAAAAAGATGTGCTGTCATGATAAAATAATGATGTTCAGAAATGATACCTGGTCTGTGCTTACCTCAGATGTTTTTTTTTAATCCAAGCCAGATTTTATTGTATAGTCCATCAATTACAGAACAGCTATCAAACTGCATCTACATTTAAGTAAGCAATATTCTGTTACAACCTGACTAACAAGCGTCTGTCCACTACATACACAAACAACTAGCAGCTATGCAAGGCCACCTTTTTTCAGTCATACATTATAAAAGATAAATTAAAAACAACAAAACTCTTACTTATTAAGTTGTATTTTTCATCTTGACAGACAAAAATACATTCCAGCATCCATTGTGCTGAAGGTTTGGTGGCTTCAGAATCCTGTGTTTAGTGATGTGCATGTTTCATGCCAAGTCACATTGCAATGTTTTTCCACGATTTAAACACTATTTCAAAAGCAGCAGTCATTGCTCTCACTCATTCCCCAAGTTATGTATCTAGTGTGTACACAAACAGGGACCATCCTCCTCCTCCTCTGGAAGAGGTAGTGTGCACCCCTTTGCATAAGTAATTGTTTTTATTTTTCTGTTGTAGTACCTTTTCATTTGTAGACAGTCCCATACTAAATGTTAATACTAAACTGAAGCTGTTGAAATTCTCCAGAACTGGTATCTCTGAGACCATCCCATGCATTCTAGCCTAACTGTAGTACTCACTTTTGTGGGAGGGGCAGCAAGAGGTTTGTGCATATATTTTGACATAGTTTTACTAAGTATTCTCACATCTTGCCTGAATAATGGGGCACTGGATCTTGCTCTCCCAGTACACCATGGGCTAAAAAGGGAATGGATTGTTTTCTTTTATAATTCCCTGGAAACATGCATGTTTTTAACTCCCTAGTTTGTGTCTTTTGGCTTTTCCCAGTTAGGGGTCGCCACAGCGGAACTCCGGTCCGCTAATGATTGGTAGTGGATTTTTACGTACCGGGTTACCAGCCCTAATGTACAACCTTCAACGAAGTCACGCTCCATTCATGTATGCCTCCAAACAGAAGACGCTCTAGCTGAGAATCGAACGGGACAACGTCTTGTTATGAGGCGACAATGCTACCGCAGCACCAATAACTCTAATGCCCATGTGGTAGAACATGGAAGCATGAAATTCTTGTCTTAGGTGAAGTTTATCTACAATGCAGAGCCCCTTCTAACCTTCTTACATTTGCATGTTCCCTTCAAGCTTTGCCCATGGGTTATCTAGAAGACAATCTCTTCTTTGAACCATTAACCCCACACACACACACACACACACACACACACACGCACACACGCGCACACACGCACACACGCACACACACACACACACACACACACACACACACACACACACACACACACACACACACACACACACACACACTAAATTAAAGGAATCCTCCATTTGAACACTACCCCTGAGAATTTTTCAAATAAAATTAACAGTTTCTATTTGTAGATAACTTTTTAAAAACACACCATGAAGTCAGATTGCACCTTTGACTGAAACATTTCCATAGTCAGTTTTAACATTTTCTGTCTGGAAGATATCAAAGCAAAAAGATAACTTTAGCTGCTGATACTACAGGGAGATTTGAGTCAGGTGACCATCTTCCTATGGGATACACCCCCAACAATGTTAACAAATTTTGATAATAAAATTGCTTAAGTCCATAATTAATTCCCCTTTATCTACTTTCATTAAACCATTTCACACGTCATTTCAGTCAAGGTTGTTTTTTTTTCATTTGCATTCAAGTTGTTATATTGATATTTGTCAAGACCTGAAATTGCAATCCAGGTTAATTTTTCACAAACCTTTTCAAAAATATGCACATTAGAATTCAAAAGTAAATTATGTGTGCTAGGCTTCTTTAAATTATCTCTGTTCACACTTTGAGTGCTGTTATTCATTAAATAATTCAGATTCATTTGTCTGATATAGAACTTTAATAAATAATTCAGATTCATTTGTTTGCTATATACCTTTAAAGCAGTCACAGGTTTCACTGTTTTCTGACAATGGATAGAACTCATTTGCCTCAAACACGAAATGCAGGGAAATAAACCTTAGTTTTATATAATTGTTTTTCTCTATGCACTCTGACTGGATCTTTTAATCTTACTGTATCTGCACTGAATCTTACAGTTATGTTCTGAATTTTGCATTCTGTATTCAGTTCTCCTTAAAATGGAGTTTTATTATTAGCAGCATGAATAAAAACTGACACTGAGTTCATCCCCCAGCTTCTTCATTCACTGAAAAAATAAGAAACCATCCACAGTTAATGTATTTAATAATCCTGTGACTTCATACTTACAAGTCATATGACTATATGAATATGAATATATCCACAAATATATTCTGCAGGATTAAAAAACAATAAATACATATTGAATGACCTCATAGAAGATATACTGAATAAGCAGAAATGTTTAAATATGCAATTTAATGTGCATCATTTAAAATGCATCCTTCTTAAATGCAGCATTTCAACCACGTGAAAATAATCCTTTCAAAAGAATAATCCATCCCCATATCTCTTTTATCGAAAATATTCAGCCTGTCAGCATTCTTTTCACCTTATTAATGCCAGTAAAGTAAACATAACAATATTATGCACAATGACATGCTTAAACAATGTATTTATCACCCTACCACATTTAAAATCACTAAGGTAATCTCAGAAGGCTGAGATGTTTTGCCTAAGTAGAATGCCATGCAGATCTATGAGCTGCTAAATAGATCACTTCCTCAGAAGAACAAAATTGCAATTATCAAATCTCTTTTCTGTATTTATTGAAGTAAAATATTTTGTATATAGTAGAATCTTTCATATACAGTAAAGACCACAATGGAACCAATGTAATTGTTGAGAAAAACTTGTCTTTTCCTTGATTAATATCCAGTCTGCTTTTTTGTAAGACTGAGATTACAGGTAGGGGAACATGTTAGTGACCACACATATTTCTTAAACACTGGCTATCATTTATTCTTGCTTGGCTATAGATGTCTTGCTGATATTTATATGGCATCTTTGAATTTGCCTTCAATTACTGCTATAGTCCTGTGCGTTTGATAAGCTTTATCTCCAGCTGATCTTCATCATGGAACTCATAAACAAAGACATTGGTAATCTCCAAACTCTGGATCCCACCCAGTTTGGGTTTGTGAAAGGCAGATCATGCCTCCTGAACCTGATCGACTTCTTTGTGGCAGTCACCAAAGCCGTAGATGAGGGTAAAGTGGTTCACACAGCCTATCTTGACCTCGCCAAGGCTTTTGACACCATCCCCCATTCTGGAATTATAGCTAAATTCAATAAACTAGGCATAAATCCCTACGTCACAAGATGGGTTGCCAACTGGCTCACTGACAGAACCCACACTGTAAAAGCTGCAGACTCCAAATCTGACCTCAAACCAGTGACAAGTGGAGTACCATAGGGTTCCATCCTGGGACCGCTCCTGTTTGGTATCTACTTCTCTGAAGTACAGGCTAACACAGAAGGCCTCTGGCTAATGAAGTTCGCAGATGATTGCAAACTAGGAGCCATAGTCAAGTCCCCAAATGATGTGAACATCCTACAGAAGGGCCTCTCTGAGACAGATGCCTGGTGTCAGCGCCATGGCCTCAAGCTCAATGCCAAAAGTGCAGTGTCATCCCTAAAAACTCTGTACCCATGAACTACCACATAGGCAGCAATCTACTTAACACCAAATGCATGATAAGAGACCTTGGGACCCAGGTGGACAGTAGTCTCTCCTTTGATAGTCACATCGCCACAGTAGTCAGGAAGTACTTATGGGTGGCACACCTCATCATAAAAGGGTTCTCGTCCAGGAAAAAAGAGGTCATCGTTATCCTCTACTCATCACTCATTAGACCCATTATAGAGTACAACGTTCCTTTTGGAATGTACCTCACAAGACATCTGCAGCAGCTGGAAAGGCCACAGAAGTACCTCACAAAGAGGATTACTGGACTCCCAACAAATGCCCTACACTGACCGCCTCAAAAAACTCCAGCTTTACTCCATAGCATATCGCCTACTCAGAGGTGATCTCTGCCTAACATATAAAGCTATGTCAAACTCAGAGCTGTTGGACATGCTACACCTAAAGAAATCCCAATCCCTCTGAGCTACATGCTCTAGGGACCTAAACCTTGTCACCACAATAAACAGGACATGCTGGAGGGATAGATTCCTGTCCCAGAGACTTCCCATACTCTGGAACAGGCTACCCATCTATGTCAAGCAAAGTTCTTCATTAGCACTCTTCAAGAAAAATCTTGATGAATGGATGGGAAATAGGAAATACACCCCAGGGATCACTTCTGTGTCTCTGCTTGTCAGTGGCACAGGAAAATAACTTTCTTGGGTGGCGTAAGTCAGGGAACCTTGTTGTTTAGGCTTGCGTAGGCCCTCGGACCGATAGCCTAGTAACTACCTATGAACCTATGAGCTGTATGGATAAGTAATGCTTTAGGCTTGTGAGTAGTTTTTTTGTAGGCTGTTGAACCTGGATATCCATCTCTTGCACTGTGGTCCTGTATAGTGTATATTCCAGTCAATATCAGGCACTGGTAGGATTGGAATACCTTGGGCATTGTTCTTATGTGTGCTTTTCAACTTTACTGTCACTTTTTTATTTCTGCAATTTATCTGAGATATACGGTTTCTTTTGTTTTATTTATCCATTTGCTTGTCTTTTGCTTATAACTATATACAAATCTACTTAACATTAGTTCGTTTTGCTTAATTTCCTGTTTCTGTACCCCTTTCTTTACAGTCATGTGTATTTTTCACTTTGAAAATAGTTAACTAGATTATTTATTTTCATTCATTCATTGCCTGATACCTTATCTATTTCATGGTCATTAAAAGAATATAGCCTATTTGACTACTCAGTGGCAAATGGCAGAGAGGCCAGTTATGGTTTGGATGCCAGTCTGTTGCAGGGTGTTAAAAACTGGTGCATATGCACATGCTCTCGGAAGAGACACACACCATTATGGTTTGTTTTAAAGATCACCAGTTCACCTGTGGTATGTCTTTGGAATATAAAAGGAAACAGGAAACCAGCTGTCAATGAGGAAGGAATTCAGGCACCACAGGGAATGTATCCCAGCCACTAATAGAACTGAAGAACCAAGCATGTGAAGCACTTTTAATCACTACACCACCATGATGTCCTAGTTTCCCACTATAAAATTGTTTAACAGCACTGTAGCGTAAAGCAAGGCATATTGGTTAGCCCACCCCAATGGGCTAAGATAGAGCCTAGTGGCATGATTTGTCTTGTGGTATATGAGATATTCCTAGTTTATACTGGTCCCAGGAGCTGGTAATACAGCAGCAATGAGTAAAACTTTACCTTTTATGTACACTTGGGAAAGTTGATCAGCTTTCAGTATCTTGGAAATGCAGAATCAGACCAGCCAAAACATTTCTTGATATATATGCATTTGTAAACAAATTTAGCAAGTAGGATAGATTAAAGTAGCCACACTCACTTGTGCTTTAGACTGGATCCTCAACTTAAAAATATAAACTAAATCAAACGACCTCCTCTCCTTCTTCCTCCAATATTAAACAACACTGACCCAAAAGCCACCGACTGTGGCAAAAAAAACGACAAACAGCAAGGCAAGTACCAAACTTTTATTCTCTAGCGCTTCGGTGTCACCACCTTCAAGGAGTATCAAACAGTAACAAACATTTGCACACATTTATAGACCTTACACAATTAACATCAATTACCCAATTAAATAATTAATAGTTTCCAAATCTGTAAAGCAAACATTTCCAATTCAGGTCATTATTTAGACCATTAGGCACTAGTGTTTTATACTTTAAAATATAAATACTCTCTTTATACCATAATTTTTGTTTTAATATATTTTCATCATCACAAAAACATTCCACAGCTTCTAAAATTGTGTCTTGTAACATAGTAGTATCACTATCATGGAACATTTTAAAATGTAAAGCAATTATCTTATCTTCTCTCATATTCCTAATGTCTCTTATATGCTCCATGAATCTGACACGGAATTCCCTTTTTGTTTTTCCTATGTAAAACAGAGCACATGGACATCTTAGTGCATATACCACCCCTTTGCTTCTACATGAATAAGCATCTCTGGGTTCAGTGTTGTTTAATATTAAAAATATAAACTGCTCAGATCGTAGTTCAGGTTGTGGCACAGGGGGATAAAACTCTGGGTGTCACTCAGAGAACCTGGTATTATTTAGTGTCCAGGGCTTGAGCAAGCCTAAATGGGAATTGTAGGTGTAACTGTCTTAAGAAGACTTGAAAATGAAATGTTACGGCACCATTTCTTAACACCTAATGATAAGTCATTTCCTAGTAACCTGATACATAACTGCTTTAATAGTCACACTTACAAGCATATGATTAATGCCTAACGGAAATGCTAAAAAATATTTCAACTTGTGACAGACACTACTTTGCATTCTGCTCTGGATACAAAGTAAGAAGTCAGTTCAGAAATCTGCCGTCTGAGGTTAAAGGAACTGTTTGTAGACCTTGGTTTTGTGTAATTTTGTGACTGCTCTGTTTTTATGTTTTAAATGTATTTATGATAAAAAGGAGCACTGGGTTACAGATGCAGTATCCCATTAATAGCTCCTTATATATTCATGTTTCGGAAACATGTACGTTATTTCTGCATTTCTGTACAAATATTATTCACATCACTTACAGAATAAAGACTGATTGAATTTGAGAGTCCTGGCTTCTGTTGTATGCCAATAAATTCGAGCATTTCGTACAAGTTGTCCTTTACTCTGAATTCGCAAGGCAAATACTTAATTTTAATGTAAAAAGTGCAATAAAGATGCACTTGTCTTTTCTCATATAAACAGCGACCTCAGAGATGTACACTTATGTATTTAAATTTTTTTTGAGGGGGGGGGGTAATGAGAAGATAGCGCTTAACAGCAGAACCTCAGATTAAAAAAGAGCTTGGGTAGATAATTATGAATGTTTGCAACACTTTTGCAAATATATTATAGACTGCAGTGTATTTAAAATAGATTAAAACATTCCAATCCTGAAGAATGTAGGCAGTTAAACAAAATATAACATACATCACACAAAAGTGTCAAATTCTAGTCCAAGCAAATTTATGCCTTAGCTGACATAATTAGTTGTGATGCTGTCATTGTGTACTGAACTTTCACCTTCTAAACATATGATTATTAATTTACCACTTAAGAAATTATAATGCTCAAGGGTGCTGCAACTCATCAAAATGTATTCAGTGTATTCCTTAACTCTTTTTTTTAACAAATGTTTTCAGTGCCCTCTAAGTAAAATAGTTACTGAGGTTTATGGTTAAAAAGCCTGGAGAACTCACTGTGTTCTCCTGTATGCACGACAGGACCATTAACTATGAGACCATCCACTGGTATCAACAACTTAGGGGTTGTGGTCAGCTTAAGCTCATGACCTACTCCTACACCAACAGCAGACCCCAGGATAAAAAGTTCAAAGGAAGACTGACCACCACCAGAGACGGTGCAGAGAAAGGCAACATCACAATCAACAGCCTAAACATTACCGACACTGGAATGTATTTCTATGCAGCAATCTATGCACAGCGAGGCAACTCCTCTAGAGACCTAACAGAAAACTCCACACTGGTGCTGCTAGTAAATAAGTTTGGGCAGGGACCTCATGTCAAATACCTTACAAGCACAAGAACATACTGAGTTGCAGTACATCTCAAATATCCCTGATTTTCCAGGGTATTCCTGATTTTGATTCAGAATTTTGCTCTATCCCTCCTAAAATTGGAGAGATACTTGTGGGAAAAACACGGATTATAATCAATATTCAGTTGAGTGTTTTAATACTTCCAAAATGCATGCTAATTAACATACTCTTGTTTTGTCTCTTCCTAAAGTAGTATTACTAGCATTTAAGAACTGTCTGTTATGTGGGGTCTTCATCCCTAAATATTTCTGGTTTTGTGACGGGTTAAGGGCTATGATTGCATCTACTGCTTAAAATGTTACTGTACAGAGAAAGAAACTGTCTTTATTGCAAAACTAATTATAGAAAGTAAGGTTCAGTGTGAACTATCTTCTCCTTGGTTTCGCTATAAATATTGACTTCTTAAATGGGATTGATACCTAACCATTTAGTTTAATTTACTTTCATTGCTTTACAGTCCTAATTCAGTGGTTTGTCTGTGGAATGTAGATTAATGTAGATGTTTGATGTGATCAGGGAAATATTTTTGATTGTGTTCCCTAGGCTACTTATTGAGACAGACTGAAATATATGTTTTATAATTCATAGGTCATATGTTTATGCTAGGATAATGACAACCAGGTTTTTTACAAGCCTAGCCATGCAACCCAACCTGATTTTGTCTCAGAGATTCTTGGAAACAGATATGGTGGGGTACGCTACTAAAGAATAGGTGGCTAAGGGGTGTGTGTGTGTGTGTGTGTGTGTGTGTGTGTGTGTGTGTGTGTGTGTGTGTGTGTGTGTGTGGGTGTGTGGGTGTGTATGTGTGTGTGCGCGCATGCGTGTGTGTGTGTGTGTGTGTGTGTGTGTGTGTGTGTGTGTGTGCGTGCGTGTCTGTGTGTGTGACACAGAGATGTTAGTTGGGGATTAATTTATTTATTGTCTACAAATGTCTATTAGAGACATGGGGTCAGAAAGGGGATGAATTTGCAATTACCCATACAATGCTCAAAGTTTCTTTTGAATAGAGTCATGACTGATTTCTGCTTCACATAGACGAGGAGCTTATTCCATAGTCTGAATATCCTTTGAGAGCCATATCTGTCCCTACAGCTGTACTCACACAAAACTCAGGGATTTGATCTAGTGTTTCTGGGGCTGCTTGTCTTGTGGATGTGCAAGAAATCCATCAAATTTGGATCTGAGTATGTCTTATATGCCTGGCATAAATCACATCTCAGTAACCTGTAGGAGACTGATTACAGAGACTGGATCTTATGTCTGGATTTTCCTGGTGAGGAACCTTTGAGGGCATTCCAGCTGTTGAGTGTGCCTGGTTGAGTAAACGCCAAAGGGGACACTGTAGTCAATGATGGGTCTAATGTTCAGCAGAATGCTATATAAATTTGAAGGACACATACAGAGTGGTTCAGACAGAGATAAGTTACATATTTATTCATGAAATAACACCTTCAAGCAAACTTCATAGACCATCAGCCACTAACATATAAACAGGGCACAACAGTTAACTATCTCTAATTGGCACTTAATTGCCCTTTTTATGAATAGCTGAAAGTGCCTCTACTGTTGCTAATTTTATACCTGACTGAATTTTCAATTTAGGTTTAGGACTAATTTCAGTAAAAAATAAAAAGCCGAACATAGTTTTATAGTTTAATAATCAAGGGATTCTAAAGATGTTACTGCTCAATGCCAGGAGCCTGAACAAGAAACTCCACTCCCTCCAAGCTCTCCTTACCCTGGAGAACGTAGGTATCTGTGTATTTACTGAGATATGATTTAAAGCCAAGAAGAACCCCCCAGCTGTGTAAGACTACAGTGCCTCCCAAGCATTTAGGCCAGCTGTTGCACAAGTAGGGACTAAAGGTGGAGGTGTCTCATTCTACATCACTAACAAGGTCACCACAAGGTTGATCAAACAGGATGATGAACTTGGGCTTCTCCATGTCCAAATTTCAATAGGCAAAGTCCCATAACCTGCTCTTGCTAGCTATGGGTACCTTTTCTATGACCCTGGAAATCCATGACCCGTATTTAAACTTACTGGAGACACTCAGCATTCAACCTAATACCATATTCCTGCTTAACTTCAACTACATCATTATAAAATGAGAATCATATATGACCCCAAACCTGCAGGCCCAGAGATTTCTGGGCTCTCCAAACATACCCTTGACCAGATAGTCCACATGCCCACTAGTGGAGCAAACATACTGGACCTGGTCCTCACTAACATGAAAAACCTCTGCCTCTCCTCCCTTGTAATGTCGTTGTTAGTAAGGTTGCACTATAAAGCTGTCTCTTTTCAAATACAAATAAAACCCATGACTCCAGCTAACCTCATAACATTTAGGAAATATTCATCTGTGGCCTCTATCTCTGCACCAGTTCCTTACTAACTCACCAACAAAGATAGGGATGAGTTATAAATAACATAAATTGCATTACTTTAGTAATTCATTTTAGGGCCTAACACCACTTTACTATCATAATACAATAACGGCTTGATAACATAATAATATACTACAATGTCATGATTTTCCGTTATATTTGATAACTCCATAGCATACTAAAGCTTTGGATGTCACATTTCTTTCCCTCTTTTTATAAATCTGTTTAAGTCATATTTCTTTATAATGCTTTTATTTCGCTGTGGATCTCTCATTATTTCTACTCCATATCTTCTATGTAACATAACTCTTCAGCTTTCAATTCAGATTTTCTGAATTATACCTATTATTGTCTCATCTGTTTGTTATTTACTATAATTGGTTTATCAAAATAGCTGTTAAAATGGCATTCTGTGAAATTCCTGCTAAATGCTTTATATGCAAGTTTTCCTTTAATTTAACTAATATGCCCATGCGCAGCAGAGAGCACACTCACTTTATGGTGAAGAAAGTAATAGGTCCCATGCCCACACCAAATAGATGGATTCTAGACAGTGCAGTGTAGTATACGTGGGGTACTGCATTCCTGCGCATGTCATCCTTTGGATGTGATGTTAAATGAGGTCTCATCTGCATGAGCTGGTGATAGCTCAGGTAGATGTAGAAGAACCCATGGCACCTATTGAGAAGAGGAGGAGTCCTTTATTTTGCACAACATAAAAAAAAAAACAAAACATTGTTTACACATTTACAAAATGTACATATTTACAGGCTCTTTTATGACACATTTCTGGTTTTTACTATTTATCAGATTTGTTATAACATATTCATTATTCTTCCTTCATAATGGACCCTCACTCTTTCCACAACAATAATCAAAGCAATAATAATAAATAATAAACGATAATAATAAATACTTTTTCACAATGTATCTGCCAAAATCCCTTTTCCATTAAACAAAATTGTATTCAGTCTTTCTTTACAAATAACTCATATTACATAAAATAAATTATCTACTCTTCTCACATATTCTTTATACTTGTTCTTATAATATCCATGCATCATATTCATATCTAGTTTATTTTATATCATTAATATTCTCACTTTTTCACACAGCTTTTTCCACCCCACCCCTCCCCCCAAAATAAACACACTCTCTCAACTTTTTTTTTTTTTTTTTTTTTTATGGCAATTTCTGCTTTACTGGTTAACTTATTTACTAAAATCTGCACAGGAATCCTGACACACTGTTATCATGGTACACCACTTTTTCCTGACTTTAATGGCTTTAATCACTTTCTATGGTAAACGTTCCCATGGATTTATATAATAATATTGTTTTATCACGTTACTATAACACATCCTTGTATCTTTCTCTAGATCATCAATTTTTATATTCCATGTTATATTTTTCTTGACAATTTTAATTTTTCATTTGCATATGTTTTCTCTTTTCTTATTCCCATTACTTTCCAGAAGTTTCTGTACTTATATTTACACATTATCACTATTACTTTCTCATTTGCTCTGTTAGCCACTTTGATGCTCTATACAAGTTTAATGCAACAGAATAAACAACTGGATTTAGTAACCCCAATCCAACAATATCTTTACTCATATACAACACACATCTTTTTACTTGGTTTAATCTGGAATCACATATGAAAGAAAACACCAACTTCACAATTTCCTTTTCATATTTTTGTAGGATCGTCTAAACATTTGACGTATATGCTATATTTTCATTAATACAGAATTTATCATATAAACCTTTTTCCTGGATGCCAGTCTATATGTCTTCCACTGTAACCTCCCACTGCATCATAACTACATAATTTTCCCAATTTTTATCCCTAGCAAAGACACCTCATTCAATGACAGCTATACACCCCCAATTTTCACCACATCTCCCAAAGCCTTACTTTTATATTTATTTAAGGTTAATTTTGCCTTCCTGTTTGCATAAATATTGCACCATATTAAATTTCTTTTTCTTTCCCATCTCCATATTTCTTGTTCAGATGTCTCCTGCTCCTCCTGTTTCTCCTTACTTGGGGAACTTGTTCCATCATATTGTGCTATAACCTGTATTATACATTTTACACTAAATGCTTTACTTTGCAGGTATTCCATAACTTCAGCTTTTATTTTTTAAGTTCTACATTACTAATCTTCTATGTTCCCTCGCTTTGATCATATTTTTTGTATTGTGCGTTTTCCATATCTGAATGCCTTAGCCTGTATTTCTCTTTGAATATCTTTGGGGTTGTTTTTTGTTTTGATTAATTTGGCTTTCTCCTTTGCATAAGTATTGCACCATATCACATCTCTCTTTCTTTTTAATGTCCATATTTCTTTTTTATACCTTTCAAAAATCTCTAGGTTTAGTTCATTATATTTTTGCACTTCCTCTTTCACTTCTTTTTCCAAATAGCTCATGGTTGCTCAGTCTATATAATGTTGTCATAAAACTGTAGTATTAATGAACATACATTTTTATTTGAAGCTTCTAACAGTTTTTCTTGTGCAAGTATTTTTCTTTCCTCTAATTTCTATATTAATCTTTTTGTACATGTTCTGTCTGGAAATTCTGGGCTACTTGCATAAATGTAACAATACATAATCTCTTTCTTATCCTCAGTAGTCCACTCTATTGTCTTTATGGCTCTTTTTTGGCCTATCACTTTTTGTGACTTTTGTGACTTACTACTTCCTTCTACAATTGGGGGGGGGGGCATCCTCTCCCTGTGCCTGGCCAACCCCCATTATAAGAATGTTTTTGTATCTTGAGGATTCTACACTGCCATTTTTTCCATTCTCTGCACCAGTGCACCTACCAGGATTGGGCACTTTTTTATCCTGAGCCTTGTGCACCTAGTTTTTTTTTATTTTTTAACCTACATCTATCCATGATGTATGCTATATAAAATATAGTCTATATATCAGTGTCGTCTTGGTGAGATTTTGTGAAAAACAGGGTCCACCTCATGAAGGTACTCACCAAGATATGAGGATGAATTCACTTCCAGCAATGCTACTCTCCTTTCCTTGCTGATTTATCATCTCCCCATTCGAACCGTAAAGATATAGCTGATATACCTGCAGACAAATTCAATACTAATTTTACCCCATACATAGTTATTAAAGTTGCATACATTCCTGATTCCCTTACATTTTCAAGGGACACTTCCTAACAGTACTCTCTAAAGCTAAAATGCCACTTCTACATGGCAGGCAATTGTCTGGATACCTAATAAATACAGCTAAAAATACCATGTGGAGCCTGTCCTGAATTTGTCAGCTTAGCCAGAAGGTATGTCTATGAATGACTGAGAATAGCGGTTGTGCTACCCCTTCACAAAGGGGGTTGGCCCTACCACAGACCCAGGAAACTACAGACCCATCAGCCTAACTAGAGTAGTTTGCAAAGCCATGAAATGCAATGTGTCTTCATAAGGTATGGTATCAAAAATCTCATACTACCAGACCCTTAACAGTTTGGTTATGACAAGAGTAGGTCATGTCTACTTAATTTAGTAAATGTCCTCTCAAAGGTCATGGAGGTAGTAGACAGAGATGGTTGATAGTGGTCATTCAGTTTATGCAGCATATCTGGATATGGCCAAGTATTTCACACCATTTTCTTATACTAGAATTGTAAACAGCAAAAAGACCTACATTTAGGCATTTATGTGGAAATGTGGATAGCAAACTAGTGAAAGAATAAATCATACATAGTTAAGACTGGAATTGCCACCTCACATAGCAAGAAGGTGACTTTACTTTATACTTGTTCATGTTCAGTACTGGGGTCATCATTTTTGGAAAATAATTTTCTGACATCTAAACCATAAATCTAGACTTATGGCTAACTGCATTTGCTGATAACTGTGAGCTGGGTATAATTTTCAATCACCCTCAGTACAGAATTAGCAAAACAAGCAGTAATCATTAAAAACCAAAGGTGAACAGAAAAGGGGTTAAAGTTGAATGCAAAAAAGTACACTATGGCCACATTTGTGAAGTAATCCTCATGCACAAGTTATAGCAAGGCCAATACCAACTCCAAACTGACACAGTAGTCAGGGATCTTGGGAACTTGATCAATAATTCCATTTACTTCCAAGACCATGTTGCATCAGTAGTTAGAAAATCATTGTAATTAACCAAACTGATTTCAGAAAGCATCTCATCTAAGTTAAAAAAAAAAAAAAAAAAAAAATATATATATATATATATATATATATATATATATATATATATATATATCATCTTCCTGTATGTACTTCTAATTATGACAGTTCTAGTGGTATGTACCTATCAAAAAAAAATATAAGATGCCAGAAAGACCACAGTGATACCTAACTAAAAGGATTGCTGGTCTAAAGACTCTAAACTACCAAAACAGAATTGGACCTTTATCTACTAACTTCATCTCTTATAGATTCCTACATGAAGATCTCTGCCTTACATTACCTGCCATTAAGGACCCTTCCTTGATCTTCTTTACCTCCACAAAACATGAACTCCACAAACAATCAAATCAGATGTTTTATTATTCATCAACATACAAATGAAACATCCTGAAGGGAAAGATATATTACTTAATGTGTACCCCATCTCTGGAATGAATTGTCTACGTGTCAAGTAGACTGCCACTGAACCTTAGGGATTGAATAGCAGTCTGCAGATTCATTCCTAGCTTGGCCTATATTGACCTTCTAGAACTGCAGGTACATCATGAGAGTGGCTTACTGAGAAGGTATAAATGGTTTCTAGAATTACTTGCCTTTTATTTCCTACAATGCTGTCATTCAAATGAAATATTTGGCAGTATAGTAGATCCTCATACAAGTTAGGTTAGCTTATTTCAGTTTACTTTCACAAATATTACAATAAGAGGGTATTGCAAGGGCAAAACAACTGAAACAAATGTTTAATTGTGCAATTAGGAACTGTACAAATATTGTTCTTTCAGAATACAACAATGTATTTGCAGTCATTGTGTTAATAAGTTTGTAACAAACTTTCCATATGAAACAACGCAATTTAGTGCTCCCAGGTAGATCAGTAGATAGATATGTTGATTACATAGGTTTATAGGTTCATAGGTATGTACTAGACTAATGGCCCTGGAGCCTTTACAAGCCTAGCCATAGGATTACCCTGGCATAGTGCCACCCAACCTTAGTTCTCAGTGCCTCTGTTGAGTAAAGCCACTGGGGTAATATCTGGGGTGAATTTTCTATTTCCCATCCACTCATCAAGATTTCTCTTGAAGAGGGCCAGTGAGGTGCTCTGTTTGACATGTATGGGAAGTCTATTCCATAGCATGGGCAGTCTCTGGGTTATGAACCTGTCCCTCCAGCATGTTTTGTTGATTGTGGTAATGAGGTTGAGGTCTCTGGAGCATGTGGTGTGGTGGGGATTGGGATTTCTTTAGATGTAGCATTTCTAACAGAGCTGGGTCAGACATGGCTTTGTAAGTCAAGCAGAGATCGCCTTGTAGTAGGCGATATGTGACATCAAACAACATAACTCAAATTCTGTAAGAATGAGCATTTGTTTTGGCAATAAAAGCGAAATCCCGTCATTTGCACTGGTCAAGGGTATGGTTTGTCCTGCAAATTTCACATTTCATTTCAAAATGTCCAATTGGAGGACATATGCATGGCTCCCATATATGTAGCAAAGTCTAGGTGGTTTAGATTTTTTGCCTGGAAGTGTTTACATAGATCCTTTTATACCCTGAGCAGTCTCCAAAGCATTTTTTCCTCAGGCAGATGTACATTTTTGGTAGTATAATGGGGCTGAAACAGGTACCTGGAAACGTGCTTGAAGAGTTTAATGAGTTGGCAGACTTTAAAAAAATTCCCTACAGAGTACTCTGTCAGGAATACTAGGTGAGCAAATGAGTGTAACCAAGGAAATTATTTTTTTTTAATTGGGATATAGTATCTGAATTGCCTAGACATAGTAAGGCCTTGTTAAGTTTAATTTTGGTGGCTGCCAAAAAAAAAAAACAATTACTAGAAAATAGAACTCAAACTGTAAACCAACCATACTTGAAAGAACAGGAAGTGGGGTCTTTAAAAAAGTGTAATCATAAATTACGTAGACAAAATTGGAACATGTTAGAATGATACATGCAGATAAATGCTTTGGATGATGAGTGATGTTTAAGAGAAGGAAGGAACTGAACAATTTATGTAATGTTGATTTGATACCAGGCACATATATAACATGTAATGAATAATAAATCAATGCCAAAAAGCAAGTATAATGGAAATGAAATATTAAGCAATGCTAAGCATTGCACAGTTCAACTTAGTAGGTGTAACCAATGTGTAGGCCAGCTAACTCATTTTGCCCATTGGTATACCCCTTTAAACAATGCCAACCGTAGGTAAGCAGGTTTGCCCATAGCTTAGCTTTTTCAAAACTGTCCAATCACGGCAAAGTGCGGGAAATCGGCCCTACTTAAACCCAACAGGTGGGAATACATCTCATAACTGGTTGTAGCTTCCCCTTGTAGGCACCATTTCAGGAAGGGGAGAGGGAGTGCACTCTCAGGCACAGCACTGGGGAATCCACGAGTCCAGAGTCATGGCAGGACTCCTTGTCAAAGACCATGAGCAGAGACTGCTGCAGGGCCAGTACCAGGGTTCCCAATATAAAGTGGAAGCCTGGGACCATCTCGCCCGTGATCTCACCAGTGCCACTGGCATACCCCGAACTGGTAAGCAGGTCAGGCATCACTATGCTGACCTGAAGTGGTCAAAGGGGGATCTCTTGGATCAGTGGATCCAAGAGGCTAGGAGGACAGGGGAGGTCCCAGCTGTGTGTAAGTATCACTCCACTACCTGTTTAATAATTGCCAGCTCATGTATATTATGGATAGGTATGGCTACATATTCCTGTTATGTCCTTCACAGTGGCAAGTGAGCGGGCCGCGAACCAGGAGGCCCATGGCTGTTGCTTGGAGAGGTTGCGATGTGAGGCAGGTTAGAAATACTCTTGCATGTACTGTCATATGAAATAAATCTAACTATATTAGTAAGTCAATTGCCTGTAGAAAACCTATATTGTTTAAGGCAAGTACTGCATACACCAGAGAATATAGCAGGAAGAGTCTCACATAGTTTGTATGTAAATAAAAGCATAATAGCCTGAAAATAAAGGTCTAACAGCTGGACTGCATGTATATACTCAGGTATCATATGGTAATGTAGATTTGTAATCACTTAATAATACTGTTGTATTAAGCACTGTTAGCCACACTGTGCATCACAAATATAATGTGTAGGAATGTCTGTATATGACTGGTGTAATCCCCAGAGTTCATTTTGCACAACTGAAAAACAGATAGACAGAAAACAGTGAAAAGACAGACAACACAATCCAAATAGCACACGCAACTGAGACGTGAACTGTTGTATTTTTAGCACACACAGCCATGGTTCAAATCCTGGGAGTGGTAGTAGTCAGCATACAAAATCATACCCCACAACTGCACACATATGTCCAGAATGTCCAGTAAATTGGCCCGTATCTGCTGCCTTTCACTCTGTCCCCCTGGGAAATCAGTGGGATGATCCCAGAAGCAAACAAGAAATACAACTGATTGTCACACATCTATAAGAACAAACCTGCCACTCTAGCAACTCCCCAAACTGTTATGAGAGTAATAAGCCAAGTATGTCCTATCTACACCCCATGTTGTCAAGCTGTGACCAGAGTTTGATATGTAAGGTATTTAGAGTAAGGTATTTAAGGTATTTGTCCATGCTGGTGTGAATGACCTGAGACGTACCTCCCTGGACTACATGAAAAAAGACATAGAGGAGCTCTCTGAGCATGTAGCCCAGGCCGGTATGACCCTGACCTTGAGTAGCATCTTACCTCACCAAGAATGATGCCACAATATGAAGACAAGATGATCAATTTCAACAACTGGATTAAGTATTGGTGTCATTCAAAGGGGATCCAATGCCTGTCAGCCTGGGATGACATACTCGACAAACCACGATGCGGCGCTAGGGACAGCTTGCACCTGTCACCCCTGGGCTTTTGGATATTGGCAAAGGCTCTTGATACCCCCATAGTGCCTTTTTTTAGGCAAGGCTCAAAAGACAAACCCACCTCCATAGGTACCACAAGGGATAAGAAACTAAGAGTAATGCTACTCAATGCCAGAAGTCTAAACCTCAAGATGCATGCACTCGAAGCTCTCCTTAGCATGGAGAACATCAATATCTGTGCAGTAACAGAAACCTGGTTCAAGGCTCCCAAGAGCACCCCAGCACTACCAGGTTATACCTCATACCATGCTTTTTGGCCCCAAAACTTGGACCGAACCACAAAAGGAGGGGGAGTATCAATATTCGTCAAAGATACCCACACCTCCAGGTTGGTGGCACAGCACGAAGCATCAGAGACTATCCATGTGCAACTAACAGTGGGTAAAACTGCCTTCCAGTTTATAGCCTGCTACAGACCACCCTCCCAAACCCAGGAATCCCACTCGGCCTTCCTGAGAACACTGGAAAATATGAAGGTCTCTCCAAACACCATTATATTGGGCGACTTCAACTACCCAAACATAGACTGGGAGCATTACTTTAGCTCCAACATCCTAGCCCAAAGGTTCCTAGAATTTATAAACTCAAATACTATGGAACAACTTGTTACCACTCCCACAAGAGGGGAAAACATACTGGTCCTGATCATCACCAACATGGGGACTCTGTGCTCCAGACCAGAAGTGTATCCCTCATTGGTAAGATCAGACCATAAACTAATCTCGCTGGATATTCACATCCCGACTCCACCCCCTGCCCTGAAAACCACAGTGAAAAACTTCTCTAATGCAAATTGCACACTCCTCAAAACCGAGGTGGAATCCTTCAAAGCCCCCGGGCCTGTGGAAAATATGGCCCAGACCGCAGAATCCTTTATAAACGCATTCTATGAACACCTTCAGGAATGCATGGATCATGCAATCCCAAATAAAACCAAGTTCCAATCCTCCAAAGGCAGATGTCCTGTCTGGAGGACCCCAGCCATAAACAAAATATACAATAGAAGGAGGAAGCAACTACATGATGGAGCAAAATCCCAAAAAGTGAAGGCATCTCTGATCAGTATTAGCAAAAAACTACGGGCGCTCATAAAATCGTCTAAGGCCAGCTTTGAGAGAAAAATTGCACAGGACACTAAGGAGAATCACAAGGCTTTCTTTAGTTATGTTAGGAACCTGGGTGGGAATTCCCAGATATGCTCAGAATTAGTCCAAAATGACAAAAAATACATCGAACCCACAGACATTGCCAACATCCTAGCTGACAGGTTCAGCGTAAACCCCCCCCTCCCCACCAAAAGGGCAAATATCTATCCCAGCTGAGTGCTGCCCCCCTGACATCTCAGATGCTCAGGTAAGAGCTGCCCTCTCCAAAGCAAAAAACACAGCATCAATGGGACCAGACGGTGTCCCGGGCTGCGTCCTACATGAACTCCAAGAAGAGCTAAACCCAAACATAAAACTACTGTTCAATCTCAGCCTTACTACAGGATATGTACCCAAAGAGTGGCGTACAGCAACAGTGGTCCCTCTCCACAAAGGTGGTGCCTCAATGGATCCTGGAAACTATCGCCCCATAAGCCTGACTAGCTTGGTCTGCAAAGCTATGGAAAGGATCCTCATGGACCTCATAAATAAAGATATTGGGGACCTACAGACACTGGATCCTAACCAGTTTGGCTTTGTTAAGGGCAGATCCTACCTCTTAAACCTGGTTGATTTCTTTGAAACAGTCACTAAGGCCATTGACAAGGAGAAGGTGGTCCTCCCAGCCTACCTGGACCTAGCAAGGGCTTCGATACAGTACCCCACTTGGGCATTATAGATAAGCTCACCAGCTTATATATAAACCCCTATGTCACTAGATGGGTTGCAAACTGGCTCAAGGACAGAACCCACATGGTTAGAATTGCTGGAGCCATGTCAGACTCCAAACCAGTTACAAGTGGCATCCCACAAGGCTCAGTCCTGGGACCTCTCTTGTTCGGTCTATATTTCTCGGAGATACAGGCCAACACGGAAGGACTGTGGCTGACCAAGTTCACAGATGACTGCAAACTGGGCGCCATAATCGACTCTCCAGCCAACACAAGCATCCTCCAAAAGGGCCTCATAGAAACAGACAACTGGTGCCAGAGCCATGGCCTCAAGCTAAATGCCAAAAAGTGTATAGTCATCCCCTTTGGCAAAAACAAAGTGCCTACAAATTACCACATAGGTGGTAATCCATTAAGTATAGAAGAAGTAATTAGGGACCTGGGGACCCAAGTTGATAGCAATCTCTCATTTGACAACCACGTGGCCAAAGTGGTTAGAAAAACATTTTATATAGCCCACCTAATCATGAAGGGATTCACATCTAGATCAGGGGAGGTCATCGTGCCTCTTTACTCATCCCTCATCCCTCATCAGGCCCATAATTGAGTACAATGCCTCTTTTGGGATGTACCTTACCAGACACCTGCAGCAACTGGAAAGACCCCAAAAGTACCTCACCAAGAGGATCAAAGGGCTCAAACAGATGCCATATGCTGCCCGGTTAAAGAAACTCCAGCTCTACTCAGTGGCATACCGCCTGCTCAGAGGCGATCTGTGCCTGACATATAAAGCCATGTCCAACCCGGAATTAATGGACATGCTGCACCTCAGAAAATCCAAATCCCATCGAGCTATGTGCTCGAAAGACTTGAACCTCAGCACTGAAATAAATAGGACATGCTGGAGGGACAGATTCATAACCCAGAGGCTCCTTTCACTCTGGAATAAAATCCCAGTCCAGGTTAGGCAGAGTCCTTCATTGACTCTCTTTAAGAGGAATCTTGATGAGTGGATGGGAGATCATAGGTTTACCCCAGGTATCACTTCTGTGTCACTGTTAGACAGAAGCACAGTATACTAACCTCGAAAAAGGGCATAGCAAAATTATTTAAAAATGGGTGGTGAAAGCCAAACACACTCTGGCTAGGCTTATAAATGCCCTAGGGCAGATAGCCTAGTATGAACCTATGAACCTATGAGTGTGTACAGTAACAGAGTGAGATGTATGTGCATAATAGTAGTGTGGAATCTGGTACTTTGTGTGGCAACATTCAGGTAGTGCTAACAAACATTGCACCCACAGGTACATCAGATACGAACACTGTGCCCAGAAATAAAAGAATGATACCCTGTACTGGTACTGTTTACTCTGGTATTGTATGGCATTGTGAATGATGCAGTTTCTCTGGATAATAAGGTATTACTCATCACTGTCACCCACACTGTGCTACATAATATAACTGTCTAAGAAATCCTGTATAACAGTGTTGTAATACAAGGTCAGAATGTAAAACCACAGGAGAAATATAAGAAATCAGATAGAAGATATACAGCAATATCTATATAGCACTCACAACTGTGATGGACAGTGTTTAAGTTTTAGCAGACACAGCCATGGTCTAAATCCTGGAAGTGGAAGTAGGCTGCATACAGAATCATACCCCACAACTGTACAGATAAGTCCAGAATGTCCAGTATATCAGCCCATATATACTACCTGTCACCCTGGGAAATCAGTGGGATGATCCCAGATGTTTAGGCAGCAAACAAGAAATACAACTGATTGTCACACATCTATAAGAACAAACCTGTCACACTAGCAGCTCCCCAAAATGTTATGAGAGTAATAAGCCACATATGTCCCATCTACACCCCCATGTTGTCAAGCTGTGACCAGAGTGTGTACGGTAACAGAGTGAGATGTATGTGCATAATACTAATGTGAAATCTGGTACTTTGTGTGGCAACATTCAGGTAGTGCTAACAAACATTGCTCCCACAGGTACATCAGATACGAACACTGTGCCGAGAAATAAAAGCTTGATACCCTGTACTGATATTGTTTACTCTGGTACTGTATGGAATTGTGATAGCTGCAGTTGCTCTGAATAATAAGGTATCACTGATCACTGTCACCCACACTGTGCTACATAATATAACTGTGTAGGAAATCCTGTATAAGAGTGTTGTAAGTCACTAAATGTTGAAGAGGGCAATAGTCTACATATGTCCCGGTTCACCTGCATGTGGTCAAGACATGACCGGAGTCTGTGCAAAAAGAGATGGACAGGTATGTGCATAACATCAACCTGGAATCTGGAAGTATGTGTAGAAACTGTTAGTGTTAACAAACAATTCCTCCACAGGTATATCAGGTAAGAGGTGTATACTGCAAGTAAAACCAGTCCATGTATATAGATGTCGACAGCCATATCATTGTCCAAACTAGGGCAATAGGGTAGTGTAGTAATACTTGTAAGGTACAGATAACAGCACTAACTAGGAAAGTAATGCGAACTACAGGAATATACTAGTTGTTAATTGACATCTCCCCCGCCCCCCCACCATATCTCCAACAATACACTAAATACCCACCGCAACTGGTACGTGATGACTCCACTGTAATGTTGGGATATATGCCCTATTATTTGATAATTATATAAATCTGTTTCTATGCATGTGCTATGTTGAAATACTCCAACATAGGTGGCATGATGCCATCAATGTACCTGCATGCTGTTATTACCACCACTGTGGTCCCATATATGCATATGTTCCGTTTGCTATGCAACTGTTCCATATGTGGTGTCTGGGTTAATGGGAATATCTATGCATGCTGTTATACCTAATCCTGGAATGTGTTGACTATTACTAACCCACATATGTTGATACACCATAAACACCATAGCACGTATGGGAATGCAGGTTCTAGTGGACTCACCTGTCCCATCTCAGCTGGCCATGGCACCTGGCACCAGCACATCTGGGTCCCAATCCAGGACCTCCTCATCCATTGGTCCTGCACCACCTTCGGGTGGAACCGCCTCAGGGGATGATGCTCACCCTCCCCCCGGGAGTGGGCATGGACAGGAACCTGGCACTCATTGCCAGGTCCGGGTCGTGGTGCATAGAGAGCTCAATCAGCAGTTTGGAGATTTTCTACACCAGCTTTAGGGCCGTGTGCCACGACTAAAGGGTTGGCCTGGCTCTCCGACTCAGCTGTGACAAATCTGGGGTAGGGTACAGTTGAACACATGTCACTGTTTGTATAACAGTTATTGACTGGGCCACATGGACAGTTGACCCTGCTGGGATGTGCATAATCTGAAACTGATATAGACCCATTCACATGCATGCACACTCCTACTTGACAACACTGGGACTAGACCCCTACCTAGGTATGTAGTGATACTGAAGTGTTTCATTGCACACACCACACAGTGTTTAGGGTGAGATGTGTTTCAGGTTATATGTTACAAGCAGAACATCCCCAGACATGTACAGTATGGTAATGGGGGATGCAATGGGTGTATATGGACAATACATAGTGTGACATACCTTCATATACACATTAACAGACACATAACAGGCAGACACGCATCTGGGAGACCTGGCCATATCACTGCTAACTAACCTGTCCATGTGTCCAATGTGTTACAGGTAGGCTGCACATAGCACATGCATAACTGGGCTGGATTTTGGTATCAGCTACCTGCATGGATGATGGTGACAGTGGTAACCCTAATGTGGTACATGGGACATATACTGGGTGTACCTTGTTGTAATGACAGTGTACACAGTACCCACATCCCCCAGTGGATATTGTACTCCCTGAAACCCATGATGGCACTATGACATACCCACCATCACATTTTGGCCTTGACTGCGATACAATCCATTGTATATCCCAACAGTGGTACTACAGGGATATGCATCTAATGTACATGCCACATGCATAGTAGGGTGTTGCATTGCATGCCTCACCTATGGGCATTAACAACACTATCTGTACTACTGTGTGGCAATGTGTATTGTAATAGGAGTATGTGGCTTCAAAATGCTGTACCCTACAGATAAATGGACATGCACACATATGCACACTTGCCAGAACACAATGGGTATCCCATGCCTATCAACCCATTTGTACAACACTGTTGTGCTGGTACTGCAAGGCTCATGTAGCTGGTATGGAGAGGAGCTTAACAGGGCACATGTAATGTCCCATACAGCAGCAGATATTTAGATGTGATAAAAGCAATACACATTATTAGAACAGACCAGGATCTAATATGCACTACTGGAGATAATAAACTAAAAATTTCAAAACAGGCAGAAAGACTCAGAAGATACAAAGATAAATATAAGGGAAAAGCACAAAGTAAGCAATTTACTGATGATCCAAAAATGTTTTATAGAGAATTGGGAAATAACGTAAAAGGAACTGATAGACCGTCAAAAAAGTGGAAGTAGATACATTTGGGAGAAGTATATATGAAGATTCTGTGGAACATAACAAAGATGCTCAATGGATAGAAGAAGTAAAAGAAAGAATAAGAAGTTTAAAGGTACAGGATATAAAATGGGATGAAATAACAGCCAGAGAGATTAAAGCAAAGTTGAGAAAAGCCTCTAACTGGAAAACCCCAGGCCCAGATGCAGTACCTAACTTTTGGCTTAAAGTATTAATTTCTTTACACGAGGATCTAGCCATGAGTAAGAACTATTTATATGCACACCCTGAACAGACACTGCACTGGTTAACAACAGGAAAAGCAATGCTCTTACTTAAGAGTGAACCTGCAATTTACTCTAAAAATTATAGACCAATAACTTGTCTTCCGGTGATGTATAAACTACACATGGGGATTGACGCCGACAGAGTTTATAATCATTTAGAAGAAAACTCAATTATGGCAGTAGAACAAAAGGGCAATAAAAGAAAGTCATATGGCAGAAAGGATCATTTGTTGTTAAATAAAGTTATCGTGGAGAACTGCAAGAAAGGGAAGAATCTAAGTATGGCATGGATTGACTATAAAAAAAAGTATTTGACAGTATCCCACATTCATGGATAAAAGAGTAATGTATAAGGTACATCCGACACTGATTGATTACATTACAGTAACCATGAAACAGTGGAAAACCACTTTGCAATTAAGCCATGATAAAGGACGGATTATTATCCTAGGGATAAAAATCCAAAGGGAGATATTCTAGGGTGACTCCCTGTCGCTATTGCTATTTTGCCTTGCCATTAATCCATTAAGCTGTTTACTTAACAGCTTAGGTCATGACTACAGTTTGGCTTCCAGAAAACAACAAAGTCTAGTGACTTCTCATCTTCTCTTTGTTGATGATTTCAGATGAGGAACTGAAAGCACAGCTGCAGGTTGTAAAAACTTTTTCAGATGATATTGGAATGTCATTCGGTCTTGATAAATGTGTAAAAGCAAACTTTAAGAAAGGAAAACTGCAGCACCAGGAAAATATAAGTTTGGGACAAGAATGTGATATAAAAGAACTTGAGCAAGAGGGAGTGTATAAATATTTGGGAACTGATGAAGGATCAGCAATAAAACATGAACAAATGCAAATAAAGTTTAGTAAGGAATACTTAAGAAGACTTAAATTGATCCTGAAAACAGCATTGACATCTAGGAACAAGATCCAAGCCATAAATCAATTTGCCTTTCCTGTCCTAGTTTTGGAGTGACCGACTGGCCCCAAAAAATGTTGGATAGATTGGATATTAAAACAAGAAGGATGCTTCATGCTCACCAAATGATTTATAAAAATCAATGTATACCAAAATTATATATTCCCCATTCTGAGGGAGGTATGGGCCTCCTTGAAATTGATTACATGTATAGATCTGCAGTCATGGGACTTCACACATATTTACTGACCTCACAAGATCCAAATGTAGTGAAAGTTTTGAAACATGAGAATAAATCTAAGATGACATCTCTGCTTAATTTAGCAGAAGCATATCGACATCAAGCAGGAATGGAAATCAGTGGATAAAAATTAGGCAGCAACTGAATGTGCTAAAAAACAAAAGAAAGAATATAAGGTGAAGGACCAGATGAGAAGGCAAGAAATGTGGAAAAAACATAAATACAGTTGTAAGTACAGAAAACTTCTGGAAGAGCCTGATTTTGATCAAGAATGAACGCAGGAATGGTTAAGGAGAGGTGACTTTACATCAAGAAATGAAAGGTTAATATTGGCAGCCCAAGACAGTGGGTTACGTACACGCTGGTTTACAAAGTCCATTGAACATGTGGGAGAAACAGATATATGTAGGTTTTGCCAAACCAAATTGGAAACAGTCACACACCTTGTTGCTGGTTGCGACGCACTAATGGCAGAGGGACTGTATACTGAAAGGCATAATAATATAGAGAGACTGTTACACTGGAGATTGTGCAAACATTATGGTATCAAAGTGGCTGAAAAACACTGGAAATATGACCCACAAAGAATCATAGAAAATGATGAGGTTTACATCACATGGGATCACCCAATACCAACAGTTCAAAAGATAGATGCTAGAAAACCAGATATAGTGGTCCAAGAAAATAAGACAAAAGTACCATTGATCATTGAAATCGCCACACCCATTGACTACAGTGTCTTGCGTACAGAGAGACACAAAGTCATAAAATACATTGATCTACAGGCAGAAATGAGAACCATGTGGAAGAAAGATACCCAGACAGTTCCAGTAGTAGTAGGAGCAACTGGTTTTATAAAAAATAATTTACAATCATATTTAGATATGTTACCAATTCCTAGGTTCATAGGTTCATACTAGGCTATCTGCCCTGGGGCAATTATAAGCCTAGCCCGATTCTGTATGGCTTACGCCACCCCTTGATTTGAGTATACTGTGCCCTTTTTAAGGTTTAGTTTACTGTGCCTCTGTCTAATAGTGACACGGGAGTAATCCCTGGGACAAACCTACGATCCCCCATCCACCTATCGAGATTCTTCTTGAAGAGATTCAGTGAGGTGCTCTGCCTCACATGAACTGGAATTCTATTCCAGAGCAAAGGGAGCCTCTGGGTTATGAACCTGTCTCTCCAGCAAGTTCTATTTATTTCTGTGCTGAGGTTCAAGTCCCTCGAGCATGTGGCTCTAAGGGATTTAGATTTACTGAGGTGGAGCATGTCCATTAATTCTGGATTTGACATAGCTTTGTATGTCAGGCATAGATCGCCTCGAAGTAGGTGGTATGCAACTGAGTAGAGCTGGAGTTTTTTTAACCGAGCATTATATGGCATCTGTTTGAGACCCTTGATCCTCTTGGTGAGATACTTTTGGGGTCTTTCTAATTGCTGCAGGTGTCGGGTAAGGTACATCCCAAAAGGGGCATTGTATTCTATGATGGGCCTGATGAGGGATGAATAAAGGGGCACGATTATCTCTCTTGATCTAGATGTGAAACCCTTCGTGATGAGGTGGGCTATGTAGAAGGTCTTTCTAACCACTTTGGCAATGTGGTTTTCAAAGGAGAGATTGCTATCAACTTGGGTCCCCAGGTCCCTAATAACTTTCTCTGTACTTAATGGGTTTCCGCCTATGTGGTAATTTGTGGGCACATTATTTTGCCAAAGGGTATGACTATACATTTTTTGGCATTTAGCTTTAAACCATGGCACTGGCACCAGTTATCTGTCTCTGTGAAACCTTTTTGAAGGATGCTTGTGTCAGCTGGAGAGTCGATTATGGCGCCCAGTTTGCAGTCGTCTGCGAACTTGGTGAGCCATAGTCCTCCCACGTTTGCCTGTACCTCAGAAAAGTATATACCGAACAAGAGTGGTCCCAGGACAGAACCCTGTGGGATGCCACTTGTGACCGGTTTCGAGTCTGATATGGCTCCAGCAACTCTCACTCTGTGGGTTCTGTCTTTGAGCCAGTTTGGGACCCATCTTGTGACATAGGGATTTATATTTAAGCTGGATAGCTTATCTATGATGCCTGAGTGGGGTATTGTGTCAAATGCCTTTGCAAGGTCCAGATAGGCTGTGTAACACCATACAAACTGCAGAAGGAGTCATTACTGGGCACATTGCTGGTGCTGCAAAGAGCACTTTTGTCAAACATCAAAGAGTGA
>NC_056729.1:577890291-577945291 GCF_019279795.1 Protopterus annectens
GTTTCTGATATCAGACAGCATGCTTTAGTAGTATGCCAATGGGGGTTGTAGTGAGCATGAATGTGGTCAAAAGCATCATACACCACACACACAGACACAGGGTACCAGTACTGACATACATGGGTGCATTGCTTCATAGGTGTGCAGTGGTTGACTGTGCCAGAAAGCTATACAAGGCTAGGTGATGGGTATACCTTGGCATGAGGCCACATAACAATGGTCTGCAGTGTGGCTCAGGGGTGTAGTGTCTGGATTGGCCCACACAGGTGGGTACTGTGTTCAACATCTAGTCACCTGGGTAACTATTGTGTGTGTGGCCATTGCTGTGCAATGCTTGCCATGCATGTGCTCTTTAGTCCATGACATGGACGGTGTCTGGGGTGTGCACATGTCCCACATGCATGTACAGTGACATGTGGAACTGCACCTGGGGTGTCTTTCCCATGTTGTGTACACAGATTGTTATCATCAGATGTGCCAGTCCTGGCCTCATGTGGCAGGAACTGGTAATGGGCAGCAGATTGACCCTACACCTACATTGATAGCATGATACAGGTATTCTGTGGTGCAGTGGCATCTGTCCATACAGGGAATGTGTTTAAGGCATGGTATGTCCTTTGTGGGTCACATCTGATGGTACCACAGGTGTTGCAGGTGTCCAGTGGGGAACATAGTGATGGTGCACTGTCTGCTTGTACATGCCTATTGTACTGATGGACAGGGTGCCATGCCCTTTGCAGTCCACTGCAATCACATCATGGTTACTATCTGTGGGCAATTTGCAGGGTACTGCCAACATAGCAGTCGTTGCCTAGGGAAGTGTGTTTGTGTATGAGACATGGGTTGAGAGTGTTCTCTGGGTAATACCAGGGTTGCTAACTTTGTTCCCAGGCCTTGATGTCACATGTAGGGGTATGGATTGGCACCCCAGCTTCTCAGCTATTTCACATCTGTTATCCTTCTAAGGTGGACATTGTGACATATAATAGGGCCACCATATAAGAAAATTGCAAAAACTGCTCCACAATGAGTACAGTTGTTACACTCTCACAGCCACCTTGATACAGGATACGAATGACAAACACAGACACACACACACACCTGCCATGTCTGGGATTAGAACTCTTACCTAACTAGTTTGTTGCACTACAGCACTACCATACTATACTGTTATAGGACACACCACAGAGCTTATTGGGCTACACCTTTCCCACAGGTATATTTCACAGTGAATGACATCAGCATCCATGCCAAAGTAGGGCATTTGATCTGTAGTGAGTGTGACTAGCCTAAAAAGCATTGTTCCCTACACAGACATAGAAACACACACAACCATACTTGCCATGCCTGGGAATAGAACCCCTACCAAAGGTACTATATCACACTACAGCATTACACTGTTATAGGGCACACCACAGAGATTAATGGGCTACACCTTTCCCAAAGGTGTATTTCACAGTGAATTACATCAGCAGCCTTGCCAAAGTAGGGCATTTGATCTGTAGTGAGTTTGACTAGCCTAAAAAGCAATGCTATCTACACACACATAGAAACACACATAGTTGCCATGTCTGGGATTAGAACTCCTAACTAGTTTATCACACTACAGCATTACATAGTTATATAACACACCATGGAGATTACTGGGCTACACTTTTCCCAAAGGTGTATTTTACAGTGAATGACATCAGCAGCCTTGCCAAAGTAGGACATTTGAATTGTAGTGAGTGTCAGTAGCCTAAAAAGCATTGCTTCCTACACAGACAGAGACACACACACACATGGTTGTCATGTCTGGCATTTGACCTCCTACCTAATTAGTTTATCATACTACATCAGTAAGCAGTTATAGGATACACCACAGAGATTACTGGACTACACCTTTCCCAAAGATGAATTTCACAGTGAATGACATCAGCAGCCTTGCCAAAGTATTGCATTTGGAGATCACTGGGCTATAATTTTCCCCAAGGTGTATTTCACAGTGAATGACATCAGCAGCTTTGCCAAAGTAGGGTATTTGAATTCTAGTGAGTGTAACTAGCCTAAAAAGCATTGCTCCCACCACAGACATAGAAACACACACAGTTGTCATGTCTGGGATTAGAACTCCTACCTAACTAGTTTATCACACTACAGCATTGCACAGTTATATGACATGCCATGGCAATCAATGGGCTGCACCTTTCCCAAATGTGTATTTCACACTGAATTACATGAGCAGCCTTGCCAAAGTAGGACATTTGAATTGTCATGAGTGTGACTAGCCTAAAAAAGCATTGCTCCCTACACAGACAGAGACACACAAACACAGTTGCCATGTCTGAGATTAGAACTGCTATCTAACTAGTTTATCACAGTACAGCAGTACGCAGTTACAGGATGCACCATGGAGATTACTGGACTACACCTTTCCCAAAGATGTATCTCACAGTGAATGACATCAGCAGCCTTGCCAAACTATTGCATTTGAATTGTAGTGAGCGTGTCTAGCCTAAAATCATTGCCCCTACACAGACAGGGACACACATACACAAACACACACTTTTGCCATGTTTGGGATTAGAACTCCTACCTAACTAGTTTATCACACTACAGCATTATGTGGTTTTAGGATGCGCTACAGAGATTACAGGACTACTCCTTTCCCAAAGGTCTATTTCAAAGTGGATGACATCAACAGGCTTGTCATAGTAGGGCTATGGGGAGGGCAGTGTGTGTGTGTGTATGGGCCATAACCCATTCATTTAGAAGATGACATATCACATGCAGGTACGCGCAGGATTATATTCCGCAGGTACATGTATACAGGTGCTAGATAACTACTGTCTCGTACAGTCATGTTGCACAGCTAGCACTTGCATCACATAGTCTGTAATGCTGATGGATACCAGTGGCTCACTTCCACGCAGCTAGGTATATCTACTTTTGGCTTATTGTAGTGTGCTGTCATTTTTTATATGTCTGTATTCCTATCCATTATGTGTGCAAAGTATGACTGGTGCATACTGAGGAGTGAGGAGTTAATGCACTAACATCTGCAACTGTCAGATATGTATGGTTCACTGTTGTTTGCAGACATGGGCTTCATTTGTTTAAGTGTGTGAGCATGCCCAGTATGACCTTTCAGTATGATGTTGTCTGACATTGCCTTCATTTCTCTAAGTGTGTGAGCATGCTCAGTATGCCCTTCTGTATTGAATGTGTGGATCCATTCCAAGTAATTTGTACTCCAGTGCAGACCTTTGTGTTGTAGACCTACAGGTAGCAAACTGTTTCTGCAGGGTATCTGTAGATCATTTGGCAATATGGGGATAAACTGTGCAAAAGACCGTGTGTACTGTAGGTGATTGTGTCTGTGCTGCTTCTGCTACATGGTACTGGTGTTAGCAGAGATATTCAGATGTGTACTGTTACACACTGTGATGTTTTATGTCCTCAAGTACTGTCAGGTGGACATTCTTGTTCACAGTGGTGTCCTGGGGAACAAGGGTGAATGCAGCTCTGTTCAGTATTGTGGGCAGATGCCTACATATTCATGGTAAGTTATGCCATTCTGGAGGGGGAGTTGCATACACTTGCTGCTTGGTCTGTGTATCCAGTTCAGCACCTAGGTACAGTGCTGGCAGAGGATACCATACTTGTACATCTATCGACATGACAGTATGGCCTTATCTTGCTGTGGCAATACCCCACAGCTGTGCAGATTCACACAGGTTACCCAGAGGCAGGGGCCATGAGTCAGGACATCATCCCTATTGTGGTGTACAGGCAGGTTTGTAGCCACCCATTTATGTGTTTGCAGCCAGGGATAGTGTGTGCACACAGCTGTGTGTCAGGCCTTGCACATTCCATGCTGCCCATGCTCCCACCCCCCTTTATTATTCTATCCTCTTCCATACATTATGTATACATTCCCTAATACTTTCCCTAAGGTTATCACCTCATCACAGCTGTATTTTGGTGTTGGTCCACAGTACATGCAGTGGGACATGGTGGACATGTTACTGTGGTTTGTCCAAATGGCCTTGCATATAGCTTATGTGGAGTGTGTTATGTTGTTATTTGGGTATCCACAACATAACATGCATTGGCAGTACGTGTGAGACACAGGCCTTTGGCAAAGGCCTGTAGGCCATTTGGTGGTGATGCGGGCCAACTGTGGCAGGCCATTGCATTCTGTCAATCCTACAGTCCCAGACCGCCATACAGTATATTCCCCTGGGGTGACAGGGTAGGTGTGCTAGGTGTTCATGCCATTACTTTCTATCAGTATTGATCAGGGGGTGTGGATGCTGACAGGGTGCTACCTACAGCTAGGGACACACCTTCGTGGGACACCTGCACTGCATGCTGCATTCTTTTGCTATTGCCATATACAGGTGGGGGTCATATTGTACCCATTCTCAACAGCAGTGATACGACCTAAGACGAACCTGTGGGTGGTGTTTGGGTGAGCTGGGTGCATGTGCGCTATGGACACTACTTGCATCTGATGCACAGATATGCATGGGGCATTCCAGTTATGCTGGCATGTGCAGGTACATCAGCTGTTTCCCCAATACATCAGTTCTAACACCTTTGTGATCTGCAAGTGTTCAGGCAGATGACACCGGTATTCCCTACTACAGGCCCAGATAATGTGATTCATACCTGTATGTACAGTTCCAACGGTGTGTCCATTTCACAGTTACACATTATATACTGTATGTCTGGGGTACTTTCCCCAGTGTACTACTTGTATATCTAGCCCAACAGCCATGCCATGTCAATTTTTCAGACGGTGACACATGTTACCACCATACATTTACAATGGCTTACTGCTAGCATGTGTTATACTGGTGGGAATTTTGCCCTTGGCACTGCAATTGTGAGGACTTGGCCCTGTCATCAGCAGTAGTGGTCAATGCCCACTAGGTCATACCTCAACATGCATACATACTGACCACTCTCACGCAATATGAAACACACACCAACCTAACACACACATACCTGCATATTGTACAAATGCTAAAGTCTATCCTGCTACCTTGGCCACCTCTGGACGTCTGTGCTCCACGGGTATTATAGCTACACATGCATGTTACTACATTTCTACATAGGATGGGGAGCACACCTGACTGTTACTACATGTCTACATAGGATATGGGGGGACACACCTGACTGTTTCTACATTGCTACACAGGATTGGGGGGCACACCTGACTGTTACTACATTTCTACATTGGACTGGGGGGCACACCTATTACAACATGTGTACATTGGATTGGGGGGGACACCAGACTGGTACTACATTTCTAAGTAGGGTTGGGGGTAGCACACCTGACTGTTTCTACATTTCTACACAGGATTGGGGGAGGGGGGCACACCTGACTATTTTTACATTTCTTCACAGGATTGGGGGGGCACATATGACTGTTTCTACATTTAAACATAGGATTGGTGAACACCTGACACTTGTACACATTTTCTATGTCTGTACTGGTATGTCAGGTACTCCATTTCATTCTGTATTCTAAACTATCATGCTGACTAGAGGCGTAGCAGTGTACTACAGGTTGTAGGTTTGATTGACCTACATAGTTTCTGACTTCCTACCTTTCAGAACTAACATCCCACTGGCTGATCTGATGTAGTCTGTCTGTGTAGAACTGGGGGGGGGGTAACCCATAGGCATCATTCAGAGGCCATAGCACAGGCTCTGTTTGGGTTTGTCTACACCTGTCCTGCTGGCTGAGATGGTTGTTGGGTATGTGAACCTCCCTGACTGGCATGTGTGTGTCATATGGACACACATGTGGCCCAGCACATTTCCTGCAGTGGGTTTTGTCACCATGTGTAGTAATGGCTACTGTGGTGACACCAGTATTTGTTACAGATCTCATGCCACCACTATAGGTGTCTACTATCTGTTGGCATCCTATTCAGCCACCTAATTCCCTTGCATGCTCAGATCCATACCATAAATACAAATAACAACACATACTACTCCAGTCAGCAATTGGTAAGGAGAGTGACTTACCTTGTGGGTGTGCCAGTATAAAGGAAGGTGCTGGGGGCTACCTATGTTGGATGCACATAGTACACTCCCTGTACATGATTGGCATAGGTAGTATCATGTTTGGCATCCCTTTTACTGTATGTGCAAGTCAGAGAGAGGTGTCATTCCCTGGGTCCCTACTGTGTCAGTGTATGTGCTATGCATTGCCTTTTTGCCAAGGCCATGGCATACTGGGCATGCCGCCATCTGCCTACTGGGGCAGGCTCAGGTTGTTCCTCCTACAAGTCACTCTGTGCCTGAGCAGGCCTTGGCAATGGTGGGGGTCTGTGTGACCCTGCAGCTGTTTCCGCAGGATCGTATTGTGTAGCATAGCAAATACGATAACAATTTGGGTACATGTAGCTGGTGAGTACTGCAAGGCTCCACCGGGTGTGTCCAGGCACCAGAACCGTGACTTGAGCATCCAAAACACATGCTCTATTATGATTCTGGTCTGTGCGTGTGCCTCATGGCGTTCTTGTTCAGGTGTGTGCATTTCTGATGGGTGTCATCAGCCACGGCTCCCGTGTCTAATCAGCATCACCCACTAGGTGACTGTAAGGGGTGTCTCCATTGGCAAATTTCTGGTACAGCTGCATCAAATGCCAGATATAGGAATTGTGATAGCTTCCAGGGCAGCCAGCACACACATTCATTATAAAGTCCTGGGCATCGCACACAACCTGGCAGTCGATGGAGGGAAAGCCCCTGCGTTTGATGTAGACCCTACCCCGCTCACCAAGTGGTGCTTTGATGCGTATGTGCTTGCAGTCTATAGCACCCACCACCTCAGGGTATTCTGCAATTTGGTGGAAGAGATGCATATTGCTGGCCAGCACCTCACAGGTGTTGAGAAATATACGTGCTCACCGTCATGTGCTGACATGGCATCCAGGAACTGGTGGAATACTCTGGATGCTAATGCCTGTGAGGTCCCCATGATATCCCCACTTGGGCTTTGGGAGGTACCTGTGGCTAGTATTCCTAGGCCTACATATACCTTGGTATCCACTGGGATGAGTTCTCCTCTGTTAGTTGTGTGTGTCAGGCATGGCCAGCACAGCTCAACAATTTGCTGAAGGAGGTCCCTGTCCACCCTATAGTGTTCCTCTATCGCCAGCTCATGTAGCCCCTGGTAGGTTACCTTGGGTCTCTACATCCATCTCCTCACTATGGGTTGGTCGACGGCATTCTCATAATCACTACCCCCAGCCTCCTCCACATGTTGATGTCTGATAGCTGCTGCAGCTCCTATCATTCTGTTGTTTTTGTTTGTTAAAAGTTCCTCGCTTGTATACACCGGTGGTGTACAGTATGTGGGAAAAAAAAGAGGGAAAGGTGTTTGCATAGTTTATAGTTGTGTTCTGGGTTGTGCTTGTCTGCTGCCTGTGTAATTGGCTGATTCTGATGCATTTCACCTGCCAGCTATGCTAGTTCTCCTAGATTACCTTCCTACTGCTGTTTTCCCTTCCCACTGCCTTCCTGTTTAAGCCCGAGGGTGCAATGTGCAAACACAGTGCTCAAATGTGCACAGAACTGTTATTTCCTGGTTTACTACTTTTTTTTTCTTTTAAAACCCGGTGCGCTGTGAGCACACCCACTTAGGCAATGTAAAGAGTGCTAGGCAGCCTCTGACACACCTTTGTGCTTAGCTCTGCTAAGCTAAGGGCAAACCCGAGCCACAGGGCTCCAATCCGCTTACAGTAGGCCTGACACATACCCCTTTGATGTCAGCTAACTCCTAGGCTTGCACCAAGCTATTCCTGCTCTTACACTGTTTTGTGCTGACTAGCATGCAGGGGAAATCTGGGATTCAGTATTATTCCCCTCATTTGCATAGGATTGCCTGCTGATGCATAGTGACAGGTCCCACACTGAGCCTCCCCCCTTAGCAAACACTAGTTACTGGCCATGTTGTCTTCTGACTGCCATTGAGTATAATGGCAAAATAGTGATTTTGATTAGAATGCTTAGTTTAGGTATTTTTCCTATTTTTCGCCCGATCCCATTTGCGTGCCTCTGCCCTACGCTTAAATAGCTGAGATCAGCTAAAAAAAAATAAAAGTTGATTTTTTTTATTTTTGCAACTGTTTTCCATGCCAATGGCCTTATACTTGGCCACTGGCATGCTTTCTACATAATATCCACCCTTTATTTGGAGCTGTCATAGCTCCATTTTGTAGTTTGCAGAAATGTGCTCCGTTACTTGCAGAGTACATTTCTGCAGATTACACTAGTCCTGCACAGCCGGTTTCCAGCTTCCTGGATCGCAAATTCACCTAATTTGCATGTATTCCTCCTGCAAATGTGGTAATTTGCATACAGAGGTTGAGTCCGTGAAGTACTCGTGCAGTAGTGCTCGTGCACATCCCTACAGCTTATTCCTGGATCACACAGCAGACATATTGCCTGCTGGAGCTCCTGCACTAGCCCTGCACATGGAGGCATGATTCATCACTGTTTGACAATTTCTCAAGAATAAAGTTCCACTGTATATATGTACTTAGGTGCCAGTCTTCTACAAAGATTGCCTTTGGAGTAAATCCCCTGAAAACTCATCCAGTACCCATGTAACAAAACATGGCTATTATCTCTAGCATATAGCTCAACAGAACCATTGGGCTTTTCACAAAATCCCCTCAACCATGTCTTAAAAAAAATGACATGTAATATAGAAAAGATGCACTATTTTGTTTTTTTTTTGTAATTCTCACTGTTACTTAGGGTTCTGAATTAAGCCAAAAAAATATGTAGGACATTGAAACTATACCTCATCTCCTGTAAACTGTACCCCACCAATAATGGCTTCTAAAGCAGTTCTGATACATTGAAATGACAGTCCCTATAGTATGAAGCATTAATGGTGTAGGAATCTGTCAGATATGTAGAATGAACCTCTGCCTCCATGGCCCATTAAGATGAATAGGGACATTTTCTCCTTTATTGACTGCCTCATCAAGCTAAATGGAGATATTTACACCTCATTTCACACTTACTGGAGGAGTTTTCTGTGCCACTTAAAAGTTTTGACGTACACAAATATTCATGTGAGTAATGAATTCTAGCACACAGCTAAGACTGATGAAATCAAGATTATAGTAAATCACTGAAATAAAAAAGAATGTGCACCATGGCTTCACTCATCAAATAGTCTAAAGTTGTTTTAGAATGTCGATACTTTATTTAGTCTGAACGTAATTATAAATTGTTATTTAAAATGTAGCTAATGGCATAATAACAAGTATTACAAAGTTTGAGTGAAGACTGAGATGACAACTATTAACAACATTTTTGAAATGGTTCTGGATATGAGCACTGAATGCAAAGGCTGACTAACAATAATAGGTTAACAAGCACATTTCCTAGGATATATGCAAGTGACTGCATGCTCACTGTCCTTTGGGACATGACAGTGTGCCCCTCAACCCAAGCCCTTAAGGCAAAACACTTTGCCTAATGTACTAATCATAGGTGACTCAATTGTGAGGCACACTGATGTCCCACTCACTAGGCTGAACAAGGAGAAGGTGACAGTCAGTTGTCTATCATGTGCCAGGATCAGCCACATAACACATGCACTCAAGTCACTCCACAACAAGTACAAATATGACTCAGTCATTGTCCATGTGGGTGTGAATGACCTGAGACATACCTCCCTGGACTACATGAAAAAAGATGTGATGGAACTCTCGGATTATGTGGCCCAGGCAGATATGACCCTAGCCTTAACCAGTGTTCTACTGTCACCCAGAATGATACCACAGTATGAGCAGAAATGATTGATTTCAACAATTGGCTAAGTTTCTGGTGTCATTCTAAGGCAGTATCTGTCTGCCTGGGATGACATAATCGATACACCTCGATGCTTTGCCAGAGAAAATCTAGCAATTAACTCTGGTCTCAAAACAATAGAAGGAATTTGCTGGTTCAGATATCATGGCTCCGAGTTTGAGACCAAACAGTCATACAATGCTTGACTTATCAGCTTTCTTCCAGTAGAGTGCACTGTGGTTAAATTTTTGAAGCTCAGAACAACCTATAGTTTAATCATAACATATAGTTCTCTTTTACATTTGTAAAACCAGCCTGTGGATTATATTAATATTTACAAATCACATAGAATTATTTACAAGATTCTATCTGGCGGGTCTATATTACAAGATCGAAGTTTCAAAACTTCGAATGTTCTAATATCGACCCGTATTCAGCGAATGCTGAAAATATCGACGCTACAGAAAACCGAATTTTTTCCTAGGGAAAGAATTTGGTTGTCCGTTTCTGTTGCTTCAGTATTTTCAACGTTGTGCTGGAAAGTTACAGGTCGGGTTCAGGTAAGTGTGCGATTGAGCACGGGTTAGGTTAGTTAGGGTTTTGATGCGGGTTAGGTATGTGTGCGATTGTGTGGATGTGAGGGTTAGGGCAGGTTAGGTGAGTTAGGGTTAGGACGCGGATCAGGTAAGTGTGCGATTGTGTGGACATGAGGGTTAGGGTTAGGATGTGGCTGAGGTGAGTGTGCCATAGTGACGGACCTTAGCGTTAGGGTTTGGGTTAAGGTAAGTGGATAGTTAGTGGTGTATGTATAGTTTAGTGTAGGGTTAGGTGTAAGATTTTAGGTGCATGTGTGTGGATTGCTGTTTGCTTGGTGTGCTTGTGTTGTGTGTATGTGTTTTGGAACAGCAAACTTTTTCCCTAGGAAGAAATTTGTTGTTTCTGTATGTCCGATGTTTTCAAATTTCGTTGAATAGGGTTCGATATTAGAACATTTGAAGTTTTGAAACTTCAGTGTTCTAATACAGACCCTATCTGGCTGGCCTGGCAGCCTTTCAGTTTTGCACACCCCCAATGATCCCTACAGTAGTTTGTCCATGTATGTACAAACACTTAATTGACACTATATGTAACATTTCCCACAGTTATCCCTTTAGTTGAATTTCCATATCTGCGCAAACACTTCAGAGACACCAAATGAAACATTTCTCCCCAATGACACCTTCAGTAATTGTTCATGTCTGGCTTAGCACTTTGAAATTAAAATGAAGCATTTGCCCCAATGATTCCCTTCGATAGTTTGTCCATATATACCCAAGCACTTCACTGTCATCAACTGAAAGATTTCCCCAACAATCCCTTCAATAGTTTGCTCATGCCTGCACACTCACTTCAATGACAGCAAATGAAGCATTTCCCTCACTGATTGCTTCAGTAGGTTCTCCATGTATACCCAAGCAGGTCTCCCAAATCAAAATAAAACATTTCCTATAGGCCACTTCAGTAGTTTGTTCATGTCTGCACAAGCACTTCACTGATATCAAATGAAACACTTACCCCAATGATCCCTTTAGTGTTTGGTCCATGCCTGAATAAGCAATTTTACTGACACCAAATGACTTATTTCCCTCAATGATCCCTTCAGTAGTTTTTGCATGCATATGCAAGTACTACACTGATAGGAAATGCACCATTTCCCCAATGATCCTATCACAAGTATGCCCATGTACGCACAACACTTTCTCTGACATCAAATGGAACATTTCCCCCACTGATCCCTCCAGCATTTGAACACATCTGCACAAGAACTTTTCCTGACACCAAATAACACATTTCCCCCAGCAATCCATTCAGTAATTTGCCAATGTATGCACAAGTACTTCACCGACACAAATAAAACATTTCCCCAATGAATTCTGCACAAGCACTTGACCTATGCCAAATTAAACATTTCCCCCAAAGACAACTTCACTAGTTTTCAATGTATGCCCAAGCATTTCACTGTCACCAAATGGAACACTTCCCCCAATGACCCTGGTACAAGCACTTTTACTGAGATCAAATGAACCATTTCCCCAAAGACACATTCAATGGTTTGTCCATGCAGGCCCAAGCACTTCACTAACATCAAATGAAAATGTTTCCCCCAGCGATCTATATAATAGTTTGTTCATGCCTGCACAAGCACTTTACTGACACGAAATGAAACATTTCCCCCAACAATCCCCAAAGTAGTTTGTCCATGCCTCCACAAGAACTTCACTGATACCAAAAGGAACATTTCCCCAAGCAATCCCTTCAGTAAGTTGTCTGTGTCTGCACAAGCATATCACTAACGCCAAATGAAACATTTCTCCCAACGATGCCCTCAGAAAGACTTCAGTGATAGCAAAACAAATAATTTCCTCAAATGAACCCTTCTGTAGTTTGTCCGTTATTGCTAAAGTCATTCACTGGCACCAAATAAAACACTACCCCCAGTGATCATTTTAGTAGTATGTCCATGTTTGTACAGGCATTTTACTGACACCAAAAGAAATATATAAACCCCCTATGACCCCTTCAGCAGTCTGTCATTGTCTGCACAAGTACTTTGACAGCAAATTAAACATTTCCACCAGTGATCCTTTCAGTACTTCTTCAATGTATGCCCAAGCACTTCTCTGACACCAAATGGAACATTCCCACCCAATGATCCCTTCAGTAATGTCTCCATGTATGCACAAGCACTTCACTGACATCAGTGAAGCATTTTCCCAATGATCCCTTTAGTAGTTTGTCCATGTCTGCATAAGCAGTTCACAGTCACCAAATGGAACATTTCCCCCAACAATCCCTGGACAAGCACGTTTACTGACATTAAATGAAGGGTTTTCCCCAGGAACTCCTGCAGTAGTTTGTCCATGTTTGCACAAACGATTGACACCATATATAACATTTCTCACAGTTATGCCTTCATTAGTTTTTCCATGCCTACACAGACACTACACCAACAACAAACAAAACATTTCCCCCAATGACCACTTCAGCAATTTCTCCATGTGTACTGAAGGACTTCCCTGACATCAAAATGAAACATTTCCCCATTTCCCCTAGAACGCTTCGGTCATTTGCCCATGTCTGCACAAGTACTTTGATGACACTGATATGTGTTCCTATTTTGAGCCCATGGCCACTTTATTTTTGGCTTTATCTAGCTATCTTGAGCTAAGAGGTCAAGAGGTATACAAATCTCTTAACTGCTTCTGCTCAAATGCTTTCACTATGTTTGTATATACATGCACACACACATGCAGATACTTTTGCATTCATTCATGCAAGAACACATATGCTTGCACACACAGACAGAAACATAAACACATACACAAATACACATGCACACTTTTTAATTTTTTTTCTTTTACAAATTGCTAAACAGCAAAACTGCTCCTTAGCAATGGGAAATAATAGCTCGATCTATCTCACTCGCACTCTCATGCACACATACACACATGCACACCAAGTTCTTTTTTTTTTTTAATTTTCTTCTTTTTTTTTTTTATTTTACACTGGCTAACACTGATTGGCGAATGTAAAAAAATGGCAGACGTTAGCTTTCATTTAATCTGAGCTCCATGGCATATACACATGCACTCACATACACACACTTCCAAACACTAGCATAAGTGCATTCATGGACATCACATACAACCAGACACACATACACTTTTTTTTTCTGATGTCCCTTTTGCCTGGCACAGCTTTCTTGATTTTTAAATCTGAGCCAGGAGCTGGTGTCATAGTTCACCAATCCAATGGAAGTCGGAGAGGAACATAAATCCACAGATTAGTTCATCCGGGGAGCTGAAACATGATGGAACTGTGTATTTACAGGATATTTAAAAGTAAAATGACACTGTGGGTGGGAATAAAAGTGACGTGGTGAAGTGGGCATGACTTCTGTCAGCTTAGCTTGGACCTGAATTTTAAAGACTGGGATTGTCCCTTCAAGGGACCTGAATTTTAAACACTGTGATTGTCCCTTTAAGGTAGTTTTACACAGCCTGTAAGTGTTCCACAGTTAGGAAATTGGGTTGTCACATTTTCAAATGCCAAAAGTGGGACTGTAAAAAAATGAATAAATAAACTTTAATGAATTATCACTTGTGACATAGGCAACCTTACATGTATTTAAAAGTTAATCAAACCATATTAAGTTCACATTTACAAACATTATTAAGCACATGTTCTGTTCTATACCAACATGATTCATGTGTATGTACACTGTATGGGGACCTTGGTTTATTAGGGGACTTCAACACATTATTATGATTACACCTCACTTCTAGCCTTACTGCAGTATTCCAGTTTACATATCTGTGTTATGTAGTAGGTTATACAACATAAGACTGTATATAGATTCCTTTCACAAGTTCAGTTTGATTTTCCCATAGTGAGGATTTGTTTGGTGATACCTCCATCTTATGTACTGCTATGATGGTTTAGTGGTAAATCACTTTGGCTATGATGTGCAGCATCCTGGGTTTGAGCCTTGCTGAGGTTGTTTATTTTGTTGCTGTCCAGAACAAGGGCTGTTGGATACAGTGTGATTAAGGCACTTTTAAGCAGATGTAAGCGGGTTTGCACGAGGGTAAGCAATGCTTACAGAGAGTTAGCTTCACTATTGCTTATACTGTGTGTGCATTGCTTACCCCCGCACAAACGTGCTTAAACCCACTTACTGGTGCTTACATATGCTTACTCCCATTTACTACTGCTTAATAGTGCTTACACTTGCTTACTAGTGCTTACTCCAGCTTACCGCTGTACTAATTTAGACAGTAATGTCTAATGGTTCTTGGGAAGGTGGGGGATTTGGAAGCTGTATGGAGTTATCATTCATTGCACATTTCACCTTACATTTGTATCCCAGGTTCCTGTGTGCATATACTGCATGGGGCACGTGTTTATCTGTGGACTTTGCAACATTATGACACTGACACCTCACATCTGCATTTAATGTAGTACTCTAGTTCACATATATATGTTTTTTCGTAGGTTATGCAACTAAATATATTGGTCATAAAATTATATGAAATGGAAAATGTTGCAGTGGGACTCAAACCGGGAATGACTGCTTGTAACGCAAATGCTCTGCCCACTACACTATTGCTGTACTGATTCATTTGCATATATCTTGCTTTTTATCTTCTTGTGCCATTTAAGCTGCATTACCCATAGCTTAGCAATGGGCAAACCCACGCACATACAATTAAATCTCATCTGTTACATAAAAAATAATATCTTTATATTTGTTGTTTTAACTATTGCTCTTGTACATGAGGGGATGTTGTTGGGGGTATGCATACAACTATGAGCAGTCTCACTCATTATTTTGGGACTTGTCTGCTGTTCTTTATTGCAGGGATGTGTATATTCTGAGAGCTGTGCTGTCAGACACGCCCCCTGCACTCTTACATGCTCCGTGTAAGATTAGGAGCTCAGGCAGTGCACCTTCATTAATATGCATGGTGCACTGCCGTCATGCACCTGAACGGCTGCTTCTGTGCAGGACTAAGCTAATCCTGCACGGACGGATAGTAAATACAGGGGATGGATTTAAACTCCTGTGTTATATGTAGATATTGAATATGAAATATGTATGAATTTTGCAGTTATTACACTTCTGCTGCAAAGTTTTATGATAAGGAATGTAGTAATGTGTAGTTTTAGTTTTATTTACTTGTTTATTTTACATGTTCCTTATTTTCCCCGTGATGTGATTGTACAGTTATTTACATGTTGATATGTTTTCCACCTCAGTTGTCGTAGTTTTATTTCGGCTTTTTTTTTTTTTTGATAACATTGAATATCTTATGGTGAGTTAGTTTGTTTTCTGACAGGTGGTAATTAGCCGAGTATTTGTTTGTGGTGTGTGTGTGTGTGTGTGTGTGTGTGTGTGTGTGTGTGTGTGTGTGTGTGTGTATATATATATATATATATATATATATATATATATATATATATATATATATATATATATATATATATATATATATATATATATATATATATATATATATTATATATATATATATATATATTTATAAAAATAGATAGATATAGATATGTATATTTAGATAGATAGAGATATATAGATACAGTTGTTATATATACAGCTATAGATATAAATATATACACACACATATCCATGTGGGAACATTTTTCTCCAGGCGTTTGTGTATGTTTATACAATGCGTAGTACCAAGCTAGTCTTTTTGAAGGTAACTAACAGGAATGTGCATGTTTAGCTGTATCCTTCTGGTGAGATTATTAGCATTTATACTCTGCAGTTGACTAATTTGAAATTCCATCAGTCCCCATTACCTTTGTTATTTAGGAGTGTCACAATGGAACATGTAGGGTCTCAAGGTTTCTCACATTTCTTCTTTACATGATACAGAGTAACAAGGAGTCAGAGACAATCAGCCTAAGCAGTGGAAGACTGAAACGTATGCTGTTTTCATTTGTATGCAGACATTCTTATGTGAGCTGTTATTCATTCATTACTGTTAATATAACCATATTCTGATTATGTCTGCTCATAATGTAAAGCCTTAGAAGTTTGTTATCTTTTTCTTTATTGTCTTACATCCATTTCCAGATGCTCTAGGCTACTGTTTTATTGGGCAAGAGCACACCTGGCTAATGACAGCTACTCTGGGGAAAGGAACAGACATGTTTTTGCTCCTCAACATGGATTGGAGGAGAACAGATTGATTTTTTTTGCTCCTTGCCTGAGTTTATGTATAATTCTGTTATAGAGTCTAATAGCAGGTGCTTTAACTGAATTGAGGTAAGCTGCATAAGATCTCATCCTTCAACAAGATTGGTGGTCATGGTCTCAAAGAATTTATGAGGTTAAACATATGAGATCTGTAAAACTATACTGGCTTATGTCATGGAGGTGGTTTCCTATGCCCATATGAGTAAGTTCCACGACGAGTGTCTCCATTGCCCTGCACAGTACGTTTGTGAAACTGATCAATCAGTAATTAATAGGGTACCACGGAAGTTCCTCACTTGTGGACTGGGATCAAAATAACCTGACTCCAGATAGATTCCCGATGATATGGACATAGCCAGTTTTTAATGATGTATTAAGAATGTATGCATGAGAGTATATCAAGCTATTTTTGGTTCTACATATTACACTTGCTGGTATTTCATCTGATCACATGCAAGTGATGCTTCTGACCATACCAGGGGTAGAAATAATCATTTATGACTGTAATTTCAGGTGGGATCACGTTACAGGGAGGAAAGAAAAGGAGATGTTCCCCTGTATGGGCTGACATTTGCTCCAGTCATGTATGCTACTGGATAAGCTATATATGTTGGCTTTGCTAAGGTGATTTTGACAAAGAAAACACACTCACTCTTCAGACCCAAGCTGAGCAACTGTGTTATACATGTACGTAAAAAAAGGAAAAAATAAATAAATCAATCTGTGAAAGTAATGTTTCATTAAAATGTCAGTATCAGAAGCCATTTCTTGCTGGAGATGGTGCAGAATACAGCCTGGGATACTATCAGATCCCATGGAAGATTTGTTTTTTGCCTTGGATAGGGCCTTTAACACTTGATCTGTGGAGATATGAGGTGCAGGACAAGTATTGGGGATGTCGAAAGGGCCTTTTGGGGGGACAGGGGATCAAGTTTGCAATGCACCTGTCTGCTAGCAGGTTGGCTAAGTCAACAGGATCAGTGTAACTGAGACTTCTTCTTCTTCTTCTTTCGGCTTTTCCCGGTTAGGGGTCACCACAGTGGATCACCTGTCTGCTCATGATTGGCAGTGGAGTTTTACAGTGTCGAGTTGCCAGCCCGGGGCTGTTAAGTATTAATTTGGACCAAACCTGAGCTTTGCCATGGAGGTTCGTCATGTAACTAAAGAAGGCTTTATGGCTTCCCTTTTTTTGGAGGCTAGTTTTGATTCATAATTAGCTTTGGAGGTTTTCACTAGTGATATAATTTGCTTGTTGAGGCTAAGGAGGGAGTGTTTCCAATTTGGAATTTGTTTATTTTTACCCTTGGACAACAGTTTCTTCCTTTTTTGGTAAAGCCTGTTGATAGAGGATGCCCACCAAACATGTCTGTGTTTCCTTGAGGAACAGGTTTTAGTTCTATTGGGTATGGCTGAGTCCTGGTAGTTGTGCAGGTGCTTGTATACTGCATTGGCGTACTGTTCAACATAGTTGTCTGTATCCTCTGAGGAGGGTGGTGGTGTCATGCTACTGATACCCTCCCATAGGAGGTTGTAGTCAGTTTTTGAGTAGTTTTTTTAGCTTGATTACGACTGGGGGGAGAGTTGGGTGCGATAGAAACATCCAACGACACAGACTGATGATCTAATATCACCAGGGAGGAACATACTATGGGTGTGGTGCAGTAGTCACCCGTGTTGTTGAGAACCAAGTCCAGAATGTTATCTCCACTTGTGTGGGATGAGACAAGCTGGTGTAGTGCATTAGAACTGATGATGTCAAGGAAACATTGAGTGAGTGCATTAGTGCAGGAATGGTTTACCCAGTTTAAGGCTGGTAGTTGAAGTCACCAAGGATCTGAGTGTTAGGGGCTACCTTGATGGTGCCAAGTAGATCCAGGTAAGAGGAGTGGGTGTCTTGAGTCATGGAGGGGGATCTGTGTCTGGCTATAACTTGGATGGGTGTCTTTCCAGCTGTCAGTTGCACCTGGAGTAGTTCCAGTGTGTCATGCTGGCAAACCAGTCTGGAGGTGTGCCTCTCATTAATGAAGATAAAGACTCCACCACCCTTAGTCTTCCCAACCTCATTTTGGGGTCAGAATATTTGGAATGAGGTATAGCCTGGTAAGGCAGGGGTGCTCTCCACATCCCTGATCCAAGTATCTGTGACCGCACAGATATCACCATCTTCCAGTGGAAGGAGAGCCTCCAATTTCAGGATTTGGCTCCTAGCATTAAGCAGCGTGACTTTCAATTTGTTTTTTGACAGATTTTTTATGTTGGAAGATTTGTCTTTGGGGCATTGCCTAAAAAAGGCACAACTGGGGAGTCAAGAGCCTTAGCCAGGATCCAGAATTCCAGTGGTGACAGATAGTAGCCATCTCTGGCAAAGCATCGAGTCTTGTCAACCATGTCATCCCAGGGAGACAGGTACTGGATCCCCTTGGAATGATACCAGAAACTAAGCCAATTGTTGAAGTCAATTATTTTTTGTTGGTATTGTGGCATCACTCTTGGTGAAGGCAGGATGCTGCTGTGGGCTAAGGTCATACCTGCCTGGAACACATACTCTGAGATCTCAATCATGTCTCTCTTCATATAGTCCAGGGAGGCATGCCTCAAGTCATTCACACCAACATGGACAATGACAGAGTCATACTTGTACTTGCTGTGGAGAGACTTAAGTGCTTGTGTTGTGATGTGGCAGATTCTGGCACCAGACAGACAACTGATCATGTAAATATAAAAAGTGAAAAACACCAGTCACTCACAGCTGCAAGCAGTCAATGTATCCAAAAATTCAGTAAGTCCAAAATCCAGTTCTTTAAAGCTGACAAACCACCTGGTTTGAATAGTAAAGTTTCCCTCAAACCTTTCTTAAAAGCATGTGCACTTAAGCATCAAAATGCACTTAGACTTGTGGTTTTACATGTGACTGTGTTATTATGTATGCATATATTTTTAACTTTTAATGTGTATGCTCTTAAATGTTTTTGATTGGTTAGCTAGGATATTTAAACAGGTTTCTGTGTTGTATAATTTCTAACGTCTGATGAAGTGGTCAGGTGCACCATGAAAGCTCTCATTATTTACCTAAGTACTTTTTATTAAACTCTTAATATTATTTTGTCTTGGATTATTTTTACTGGATTTTGGATTTGAACTGAATTTTTGGACACATTGGCTGCCTGCAGTTGTGAGTGACTGGATTTTTTCACTTTTTATATTTATCTTTGTTTTATTTTCCAGTCACCCTATTTGGTATTTGGAGTTTATTCTTTTTACATAGACAACTAAATATTGGTGTGTCTCACAATTGAGTTGCCAATGACTTGTATGTTTGGTTTATTGTTATGCCTTGTGGGCTGTGATGTTTTATTGTTTTGCATTATGGGCTATGTTTGTGAGACACTGGTGTGTTGTCTGCTGTGTGTAATGTGTTTGGTGTTGTGTATGGAATGTTTGTGAATATCAGCTTATTTCAGTGGATTCTTGCCATCTTCCTCTCCCAGATAAAATCCTTCACTTCTTTATTAATTGCTATCCACAACTTCTCCTCTCATTGATAGAAATATGGCTGACCTATTTATAAAACTAAAGGGACTAAAAAAAATTTAACTGCTTGTATCTTGCTACCCATATCCATATAACAGAGCTTCCACTCTCTCAGTTTTTATATTATCTTTTGTTTAGTGTCTTCCCACATATCCTTATGTGCCACAACCCAATCCTTGTAAATCCATACTACTAAGTACTTCATTTTATCAAGTCCCTATAAATATGAATATTACTGAACCAATTAATGTGTGAGTACATAATTTACAGCTATTTTCTTTATTTTAGCTTCATTAATTTTATATCCCCAAAAGATTTGAAACTGCCTCAGGATGTTGTTCCACAACAGTTAAATGTCCTTTTTGGTTTTCTCAGGTATAAAATAATATTGTCTACAATTAGAGCCAGCTTTTCTGGTTTACCATACCAATTATATCCTTGAATTGTATTGCATTTACCCTTGTGACCAAAGTCATGAGTGAAAAGGATCCAAGAGAGACCAGTTTGCTTACCTAATTAACAAAGAAGTAAATTAACAAAATAAAGGCACTACTACAGTAAGAAAGAGTTATCCATTCAGTAAGGGAAGACATAAGGAATGGCCATTATACTTAACCTGGGTAAGATGGGGTTTCATCCCTAAAAGTTAAAGCACCCTTGGCTAACAGTTACCATGGCTGAACTGAATTCACAGGCAGGCAAAGAAAACCAAAGTGTGGGATTATGGAAAGACAGGCTACCTTACACTAGGGAAGCTTCTGAAACTGATAAGGGTGAATGGTCAGAAGAATAAGGAGTAAACTGACATAGGGTGGCCTAATGGTGAAGGTGTTAGCCTTACAAACACAAAGTGCAGGGTTTGAGTCTCACAAGGAATAATTGGCTAGGCTTAAAATGGCTAACAAGGGCAGTTAGCTTAGTACTAACCTATTAGGAAAAAGAGAAAGATAGGGAAACAAAAGACAATGGTGCAGCACAGCAGGAGGAAGCTCATACAGTGGAAGTTGCCTTTCACAAGTTAAAATGATTTGTCAATGTTAAACAACTTACCTTTGCACTACAGCAGCCTCGCCAGGAGGATAAGGAGGCAGTTGATATAGAAGAAAGGGCTTTTCATAAGTTAAAATTAATTGCCTATACTAAATAACATTCCTTTGCACCACAGCATGAGGGGCATAAACTACTAAACAATATTTTTGCCCCAACAGAGAACATTTTCAGTTTATGCTCTTTTTAAAAAAAAAAAATCCCTCTGTTGATGTCACTGAGTATAACAGAGATGCATCTGTTAATGTCTATGGATGCACCTCATGCTATCCCCAAGGTAATGTCTCCAAGGGAAATACTAAATTTATTTGGGTCATGTTTAATTAAAAGTTTACAAAGCTTTTTATTGAAATATGGTCCAAAAATGTAAGGAGTGACAAGGGGAAAATGTACTGCAGCACTTAATTCAACATATGCAACAATGCACATATGAATGTCAGCAAATTACTTTTAAAAGAAAGGACAGCAGTGTAAGCATGAATATGACAAAGCTAATAATAGTGCTATAAGGGTGTAAAAAAGGCAAATCAATAGATTTAGCCGAAATAATATAGAAAAGAAAAGAAAATATTTGTTAAATACACATAGAGGGGAAAAAATTCAAGGAAGAGCTGCAGACGTTAGCTAAGGAGGTGAAGGACTGCAGTAAGGAAGGGGAAAGGCAGACATTTTCAGTGAATTTCTCATGTCCATCTTCATAACAGAAAAGAAAAGAAGTGAGCCAACTTGGAGGGAAGGGGAAAAGGGAGGACATCTCACAAGCAGTCCCATAGAAAAGAAACTTAAGTGTTTATGAGAACAACCTTTAAATCAGTTGGAACTAGAGATTCACAGGTAAACTGAAGGGATTTGGAGTAGAAGGGAAAGTTCACCAAATAGACAGAGGGTTGTTTTCAAAGCAGAAAGCAAAGTAGTATTTGCAGGAATTCTCATTGCTTCCACAGGCTTTAGTTAATGGGATGATGTCATTTGGTATCTTTGTAGTAGACATCATAAGCATGCCTCTTAGTTGTCCAGATTTTCTCAGAATGTCCAGATTTTGTACTTGTATTTTTGGTCCATTGCTCATAAAATTGTAGTTTTCTGGCAAATCACTAAGGACTAAAGTCAGAAAATAATAGCAGACATTTGATTTTCAGACTTTATATTCTTCAGAGAATTCGTGCTAATGCAAAACCTGTTATTATATCAACTTGCTAAGTTTCTATGAGCAATATTTAAAAAGTGTCCTTATTTTGGGACCTTTATCCTCCCATTATTCATGGCTTTGTCCAGATTTCTTGCTCTAAGAGGTTGAGAGGTATGATCATAACAGACAGTGACAGCAGAGAACAGGGGCAGTAGAGACTGAGGAGGCAAACCTGAGAAGTCTGACAGAGTGGACTAATGATGTCATCTAAGGGTTAATGAGTGGACATGGAAAGTACTTTACCTAATTACCCCAAAGTGGACTACCAACTGAGAGGAGTAACCTTGCAAGCAGTAGATTAGGGAAAAGTCCTTGACGTCGCACTAGAAGTAGAAGTTAATTACCCAATTCAAACATGAAAGCTGTAGCAATAGTTAGTAAAAAGATGGACTTTATCCTTAGATGACCAAAATCCAAGAATACAGAGGTCATATTACCCTCTACAAATCTCTGTTCAGGTCACAGCTTGAGTATTATGTTCAGTGCTGGTGTCCAGAAAAGGATTACGAGATCAAGACATTTGAAAAGTTACAAAGAAAGGCCAACAGGATAAGAAATGGACTATAAGACAAGGGGTATAAAGAGATGTTACAGGAACTAAATTTATTTGCACTTGAATGCAGTAGAAAGAGATATGATGTGGATACACAAGATACTTAACAGTGTGGTGACATATAGCTGAAGAGAAAAGTTGTGGGGGTGGAGAGGGTGTGCATGACAGACTAAGAGTCAAAAAACATAAGCATCAGAAAGTATCTTTCACCAAAAAGATTACTTAATAAATGGAACTGATTTAACTTATGGTAAGCAAGTACAAAGAATATGAAATAAGCAGAATGTTTTTAATAGTACAGTCAGAAAGGATTGGTTCAACTATTCAAATAACTATGACATTAAATGATTACATTAATTCTTTCACTGATAAACCTCTTAAGTAAATTCAGGGTTGCAGGGGAGGTATAGCCCATCCCTGCACTCAGTTTGTGCAAAGCAGTGAGATTAATCCTGGGTAGTACATCTACAAACCTCAGACATGACAGTTACAGCAACAGAACATTTGCAGGATCACCAGTCCAGATCACCTACAGCATGTCTCTAAGATCTGAAAAGAAACTGAAGCTTCAGGTGGAAACACATATGGACATACATGTGACATTAATACACCACACAGAAGTCATCCCATCCCCAATCAAACTGAAGGACTACATGCTATATGGCAGCAATGTTAACCACTACTCTGCGTCTCCACCCTAATAGAAATTAAAATTGAATGAGCTGGAGGATAGTGAGTTCTATCATATACGGAAATAAAAACAAGATAAAAGAGATGAGGAAAACTGGAGGGCAGTATATGGTCGAAGGATAATGTAATTCATGGGGCAGAAAGAAGATATTCACTGAAAATATTTAGACTTAGCAAAAAAAACAAGTTACAGTGTCAGTGAAGCAGATAAGCTGAAGCCTGTAGCACAAAGAACTACCACATGTGACTCATCAAACACAGGGCAGTTTATTTTGGGCACATTTATTTATTTATTTATTTTACATTTGTTGAGGTTTGTAGTGGTTAACATTGCTGGCATATAGCATGTAGTCCTTCAGTTTGATTGGGGATGGGATGACTTCTGTGTGGTGTATTAATGTCACATGTATGTCCATGTGTGTTTCCACCTGAAGCTTCACATTATTTTGGTTTGGTGAAGGTCAGTGTGGGGAAAGCTTACTTTTCCCCAAAGGTACAACAGCCTCTGAGTCAATTATATTAACAAAGATATGCAGAGGGTGAGGCCACCTACAAGGGAGGTATTCCTTTCTCGACCGCGGGGAGGGCATACAGACTCTACACAGAAAGCACTCCAGCTAAGAATCGAACTGGAGAACCTCTTGCTGTGAGGCGACCACGCTACCGCTGCACCACCGCAGGTAGAAATTCAGAAGTGTCTCTTAGGAATATAACATAAGGTTTCTGTTGGACTGCATCCAAGGGAAGAATTTAACCCCATAAGTGACTCGTTCAATGCCTGCCCAATCTTCCTTCATTTTCTGTTTTTTTGTCATCATCCAGTCATCTGTACTTCCATTAGTTATATGTGTGTATGTATGTGTGTATTATTTTCCCTTGCCCTTGAGGATTGCATTGTGGTTGAAAGGGTCTTGGTTACATCACCAGGTTAGCATATTAAATAAATTAAATTCAAATAAAATAATTAATCACTGTATAAAAACAATTCCTTGGCTGTCTAGAATTTGCTAGAATAACATCTCCATGCAGCCCCCCAGACAGTTCTGCATCTGTAAGAACATATGTTCATAGGTAGGTACTAGGCTATCAACCCAAGGGCCTACATAAGCCTAGCCAGCAAGGTTCCTTGAGATACTTGCATTTTTTTAAAACAGAAACATCTTTATGAATTATCATTTATAACATGGGTAATTCTACATTTATATAAATGAAAACAAGCCATATTGATGTATTTTCCGTTGCAGACCTAATATATCAGATATAATCTTCTGTACAGTCATTGTAAGTTGAACATTACATAGCTCATTCAATTCCTGCCTTCCTTAAACCTCATTCCTCCTCCGAAACATTATTCTGCATGTACAAAAATACACAAACCAGCACCCCCCCAAAGCAAATGTCACGCTGCTAGTAAAAGTAAATATAATAGCAACAAAGTATGAAGCAGTGAAGGCAACCATGCAGCTCAGTTCAAATCAAATAAAACTCAATTCTAGTATCTAAAACAACAGCTTTATTACGTGCACACAGATGGTAAGCGCTTTCACAGTTCAGCTTCCTCAGACCATTAAACACTGTGCTAATAGTTAATGGATCCTTAAATACCTTTACTAAAACAATTATGACATCATGCCACACTTTTAATTAATGACTCCCTGTTAAAGGAACCAAGATAAAAACAATCATTTATACTACTTCTATACAAAACAGAATGCAAACCATCTAGGCATCAGTATGTACTTATATACAAACACCCCTAGAGCAAGGAATATACAATTAATGCATCAGTAATTATTATCAACATTAAAAAACTGTTATCAACACCAAATGATTGTGCTGGAACTCTTAAAAATGTATGTAAAAGCAAATACAAACTTTAAAATAAACTACCTAACATGCATACTCTTGGACTTAAGAAAGGGTCTGATAGAAGCCCGCTCATTTAGTCTCTTACCCATATCAGCTCTCAGGCGCACAATCCACTTGACTTCCTTTTCTTCAGTAATATTCCTTACATTACCCCCCCCCCTGGAATTCAGTTGAATGATTTCAACTACCATAAATTTAAAAGTATGTTCCTGTCCTGTCAAAATAACATGTTTAGCTAAAGCATTAGTAGCCAAACCTATTCTGATATTATAAATATGCTCTCTGATTCTGTTCTTAAAATATCTATCTGTCTTCCCTATATAAAACGATTGACAGATTATACAGACAGCAAGGTAGACCACGTGCTGAGTGTTACAATTCGCTGAACAATTGAAGCTATATTCTATCCCTGTATCAGGGTGTACATATTTCCCAGTCTTGTCTATGTAAGGGCAGAAATTAAATTCACCACATGGATTGGTCACTGATCTAGTTGCGGTCCTATTATCAACATGTGGGTAGCAGATAATCCTTTTTAAATTACGTTTATTCTTGTATCTAAACTTAGGTTTCTCACCAGTGATGTTACTAATATCTGGATCTGTCATAAGGGCATCCCAGTGTATATTAAAAATATCATACATTTTTTTATTATCAGTTGTATAGAACATAGGTATCCTAATCTCTGGGTTTTGAGTTGGGTATCTCCATTGTTAGAGAAATAGGGCTTGGCTCTATCTACTCTAAGAGAATCCATATCATGCAGCCCTATATTTAGGTCATGTTAACCATATCCTCGTTGTAAAAATCTATTCTTCAGATTGAACAACTCTGGCGAGTAGCCTGTATCGTTGTTGTTCAATCTAGAGATACGCATTCCTTGTCCTTTCACCACATTATGAAAAACGTAATTAGGATGCATGCTCTGCCTATGTAAGAGTGTATTCCTGTGACACTCTTTCCTAAACACTCCTAAGGAACCATCATTCAACCTTTCCATGTAAATATCCAAAAATACCACCTTTACAGGAGAGGAAAACATAGTAAACTTCAAATAGGTGGTGGCAACATTCATCTGTTCTACAAATTTATGCAAATGATCTATGTTCCTGTCCAGATAAAAAAGACGTCATCCACAAAACACTGATAAAAAGGCCCAAATCTATGAAAGTACTCCATGGGGAACAGTATCTATTCTTCCCAAGATGCTAAAAACATGTTAGCGTAGCTATTGGCACAAGGTGTGCCCATAGCCACGCCATCACACTGTAAATAGGATACCTCCTCAAACAAGAATATATTATTTTCAAGAATGGTCTCTAAGAAGAGACCTATCAAATCAACCAATCTCAAATCATAGGTGCCATGTTTTAGCAGGTAACTTCTCACATAATCAACCCCTTCCACATTAGGTATTACTGTGAAAAGGGATTGTACATCCAAGGTCACAAGGATTAAGTCAGTGTCTGAATTCAAGCTATTGGTAAAGACATACAAGTCCTTCAAAAAATGCTTAGTGTCTCTCAGAATCATAGGATTCTTATTGACAACAGGAAGAAAGGTATTTCCTACATAGACCGAAAATGGTTCTGTACACCACCCCCTTCCAGACATTATAGGTCTCATAGGGGGATTTTCTCCATCCTTATGAATTTTGGGGAGGCCTTGTATTACAGGTATTAGAGGGTCACTAACATTTAGATATTTATACAAGTCTACTGTGATCAGTTCAGTCTTTAGCAATTCATCCAACATAGCTTTGATTCTGTTTAATCTAATGGTAACCTTATTGCTATTAATATTGCTATAAAATCTAACATCATTAAGCATTTCCTTCATGGATGACTGATATCTATATACATCCATTATTACAACAGGCCCGCCCTTATTGGCTGGTCTGATGACTATATCTAAGTCAGATTGCAACCTTTTCAAAGCTTCACATTCTTTAAAATTTAAATTAGACCATATTTTCTGAGATGAACCATGATGCACACTACTGAAACTTTTATGTAAATCACCTTCAACTAATTTATCAAAAGCTAACACCAATGGATGATAGCTAGGTACATAAGTGCTCGATCTTTTAAAATTAATTTCACCTGAACAAATATTCCCTCCAAATTCTAATTTTAACATAACATTCCTAGTGAACGTCTTTAAATCAATTAATACATCAGTAGGTTCACTAGAACTAGTAGGTATAAAACTTAGCCCTTTATTAAGGACTGAACATTCAAAGGAATCCAGAACTCTCTGGGAAATGTTCCAAATCAAGCAGTCCTGACCTGATTCCACATTTTCTTGAGGGTGCGATTTGACTGTCTCTCGGGGGAGATTTTCCACTTCTGCCTCCCTCGACTGATGGATCGCACTCTCCTCATACCTCTCTCCACTGGTATGGGTAAAGGGAATTTATAAGAATTATCACTCACATTGCCACTTGTAGATGCACCAAAATCAGTCCTTTGTATATCTTTACGATGTACATCTAATGGACGCACAACATCATTACTGTTATGGGTATCATTGGAAATGGGTGTATTACCATTAGGAGACATAGGCTCAGTGTTATTAGTATGTATGACCTCCCTTCTCTCTGACAACGGTGTGGGTGTTGGTACATTACTTCCAAACCCAGTGGGTTCAATGGAATCAATTCCTGGATTGATATCATTTCCTGGCCTCACATTACTTCCAGCACCCCAAACACCATGTCTATCACTGTTGTTAACTCTGGGCCAAGTGAAGACATGGCCCAGCCAAAAATCTTTAATGTCTCTATCCAGCTTACCCCTTTTTTGTGCCAATGTTCTCCTTTCAAAAATAGCAATGCTGTCCAATAAGGCATCCAGTGAAAAATCAACTGTTGCCTTAGTAAATTGCGTATACAAAATAGTTTGTTGTTCTTTAATGGACTTCCTGAGGTTGTCATCCTCAGGTTTAAAAAATTCTGTAAGCAATGTCATGTATTTAGCGCTCACCTCTAAATATACCTGTATATTCCTTGCTCTAGGGGTGTTTGTATATAAGTACATACTGATGCCTAGACGGTTTGCATTCTGTTTTGTATAGAAGTAGTATAAATGATTGTTTTTATCTTGGTTCCTTTAACAGGGAGTCATTAATTAAAAGTGTGGCACAATGTCATAATTGTTTTAGTAAAGGTATTTAAGGATCCATTAACTATTAGCACAGTGTTTAATGGTCTGAGGAAGCTAAACTGTGAAAGTGCTTACTATCTGTGTGCACGTACTAAAGCTGCTGTTTTGGATACTAGAATTCAGTTTTATTCGATTTGAACTGAGCTGCATGGTTGTCTTCGCTGTGTCATACTTTGTTGCTATTATTCTGCATGTATTGTTCCCACAATTTCCATTTTTTCTATGTAATTTGCTCGTACCCTTTTGTAAAGATCCCACTTCCAGTTCTTTTATCTCTGTTACAATATTCACTAATTCTAGTATGGTTGGTTTAGATTTTGATTTCCCTTTCCTAGTAATTGTTTTATTAACAGCCACCAGAATTAAACTCACCAAGAAATAGTTGCCGGACGCTGTTTAAGACTGGGGGGTGGAGGGTGAGAGGGGCACTTAGTAATCTAAAAAGGGCAATTTTTTATAACTCTTTACTACCACAACATAGGTTCACTTGGAGGACATTTTAAGCTTAGCAAATTTCCTTTTGGTGCTTGAATTAACAATTTCTGATTGGTCTTACCTATGTCATGGCTGAGTGAGTAAATATTGTGTGTCTTGCATTCAGTAAATATTGTGTGTGTCTCTGAATCTCTGCAGTAGTTCCCCACCCCACCCCCTCCCTGTTTCGTGTTGTGGTGTTAATCTTGGGTGGCTTTGGAATTGCCCTCCCCTGCTGTAAATCTCTCTTTGCACACTACTCCTGGACCCATCTCATTCGCTCACTCACCTGAGTACAGTGAGATCATATTTTGATTTTGGATACTCTTACCAGTCTCGTCTCTTCTGCAGTGTACAGAGAGAGCACTTGGGAAGGGCATTCCCCTATAGTATCTTAATCTGCTCTGTTTCCTCCATCTCAAAAAAAACTTACTTACTGTATTTGTGTTGCTTCCTACTTTATTACCTTATTTTGCTTTTGCCTCTTTTAACATTTTAAAGTGGAACCTGTGTGTTGAGAGACAGCCTTACAAGACTATCTGCAAATATATAGAGCTGAGTATATTTTTCTGTATTATTCTGTATTATAGAGCTAAATTGTTGCTTAGATATCTGTTGTCTTACTGTTCTGCAAATATACAGAGATCAGTAGATATTTTTTTGGTTTTATAATTTGCACTCTGATTCCTCACATCTCTGTTGAAACTGGTTTCCCCACCCCCTCCCTGTTCTTGGTTGTAGTTTAAATTTGGTGGCTTTTGCAGTGCCCGCCCCACTGTAGATTTGATCTAGGACACTCCCACAGTCCCATCTCTTTACCGCATTCTACCTAATAAACCCTTTCTGCACTTGCTTTTAGTCCTTTTTAATTTAACTACATTTTTTCAAACTGTGTGTGGACTAATATTGCTACATACTCAAGTGTACCAGCTTGCACTACATGTGAATTGTTTTTAGTACTGTTTTTGCTACTTTTCTGTATTTGTGTTTCTTCCTACTTTATTTTGCTGTTGCGTCATCTTAAAAGTACTCAATTGTATTTATTACTGCTTGGTGTATCTCATTCTAAGCCTTTTAGTTTAAGCACTTGGGCTTCAGACCAGTTGTTTTACATTAAGAAGGTTTGTGGTCTGCACTGTGGTGGCAGAACAAGTAGCTTACATCCTTCTAAGTTGGGAACTGCTGATTGAGGGCTCAGTGTCTGTTATTCTAAAAGTGTATTGATTCTGGTTTAAGCACTGGGGCTTCAGGCCAGTTATTTTACATTAGAAGGGTTTGTGGGCTACACTCTTGTGGGAGGAGAGGCTGGACTCTGCCCTTCTGAGCTGGGAATTTCTGGTTAAAGGCTTATAGTGCCTGCATATTTGAACTGCTTCTTACTGAAATTGGTACAAATTGTTTGCTGTAGCATAGACTAGATCCAGGCCTGCTGAATCTAGCTTTGTTTGTATAACTTGAGCACTAATCCAGGCATTCTTTAAAGTATTCAATTGTATTTATTACTGCTTGGTAGTAACTTGATTAAAGTGTAGCTATCATTCTCAGTCTTTTGGTTTAAGCACTTGGGCTTCAGACCAGTTGTTTTACATTAAGAAGGTTTGTGGTCTGCACTGTGGTGGCAGAACAAGTAGCTTACATCCTTCTAAGTTGGGAACTGCTGATTGAGGGCTCAGTGTCTGTTATTCTAAAAGTGTATTAGTTCTGGTTTAAGCACTTGGGCTTCAGGCCAGTTATTTTACATTAAGAATGTTCGTGGTCTGCACTCTTGTGGGAAGAGAGGCTGGACTCTGCCCTTCTGAGCTGGGAACTTCTGGTTAAAGGCTTATAGTGCCTGCATATTTGAACTGTTTCTTAATGAAATTGGTACACCTTGTTTGCTGTAGCATAGACTAGATCCAGGCCTGCTGAATCTAGCTTTGTTTGTATGCTTGTTGTTTCTTTGCTTGTTATTTCCCTGAAACACTAATTCCACCTAAAACGCGGCTTTTCAGTGCTTCTGTGGATCCCTAGTGATATCTGCATTGCTTACTGTACTTATTTCCTTGTTTCACTTGAAAGAAAGTTACTGTTTGTTGTTTTCGCATTTAAGTTACCTGTAACACATTGCATTTAAGTTACCTGGCACTTGCTCACTAAAGCAATTATATAAGTCAGCACTAAAAAATTAAAAGCACTACACCCTCACAAACTCCCCTTGAGTACCTTGTTCCCCATTAGCCCTTTTTTTTCAATTATAAAGGAATTCCCAATACTATTCTAGCATGTCCAAAGGTGAGTTGTCAGTCTCCTCTCCGGTCCAGCTGGTGAATCTGGGAATCTTGAGGCAATGTTACAACTGCCTCATGTACACAGACAACCCTCTCCTCCTCCCAACAAATTCCAACACATGTGAGAGATGCAACAATATAGCCATACTGGAGGCTAAGTTCTCTCAACTCAGTACTGGCGAAACCAGTCAGGAGGAGAAGGAAACCACACTCACTACATTTCCAGTCTCACATAGACCTACCACGACAGCAAACCAAACACATAAACACACAACAACATACTCGGAGGCTCTATATAAAAATCTGCCTAAACAGCAGAGACCTCCAAAGCAGACACCCAAGCAACCGCTACCCCAAAACAAAACACGTGCAACACATAGCTCACAAAGCTAGTGTGCCGAACAGTCACAGCCCTTAAGGCTAAACAACACACCTGATACACTTGTAATAGGAGACTCTATTGTCAGGCACACTGACGTCCTGCTCACCAGGCTGAACAAGGAGAAGGTCACAGTGAGTTGCCTGTCTGGCGCTAGGATCCGCCACATAACACAAACACTCAGGTCACTCCAAGGCAAGTACAAATATGACTCAGTCATTGTCCATGCTGGTGTGAATGACCTGAGATGTACCTCCCTGGGCTACATGAAAAGAGACATAGAGGAGCTCTCTGAGCATGTAGCCCAGGCCGGTATGACCCTGACCTTGAGTAGCATCTTACCCTCACCAAGAATGATGCCACAATATGAAGACGAGATGATCAATTTCAACAATTGGCTTAAGTATTGGTGTCATTCAAAGGGGATCCAATGCCTGTCAGCCTGGGATGACATGCTCGACAAGCCACGATGCTTCACTAGGGACGGCTTGCACCTGTCACCCCTGGGCTTTCGGATATTGGCAAAGGCTCTTGCTACACCCATAATGCCTTTTTTGGCAAGGCTCAAAAGACAAACCTACCCCCATAGGTATCACAAAGGATAAGAAACTAAGAGTAATGCTACTCAACGCCAGAAGTCTAAACCTCAAGATGCACGCACTCAAAACTCTCCTTAGCATGGAGAACATCGATATCTGTGCAGTAACAGAAACCTGGTTCAAGTCTACCGAGAGCACTCCAGCACTACCAGGTTATACCTCATACCATGCTTTTCGGCCCCAAAATTTGGACTGAACCACAAAAGGAGGGGGAATATCAATATTCGTCAAAGATACCCACACCTCCAGGTTGGTGGCACAGCACAAAGCATCAGTGACTATCCATGTGCAACTAACAGTGGGTAAAACTGCCTTCCAGTTTATAGCCTGCTACAGACCACCCTCCCAAACCCAGGAACCCCACTCGGCCTTCCTGAGAACACTGGAAAATATTAAGGTCTCCCCAAACACCATTATATTGGGTGACTTCAACTACCCAAATATAGACTGGGAGCATTACTCTAGCTCCAACACCCTAGCCCAAAGGTTCCTAGAATTTATAAACTCAAATGCTATGGAACAACATGTTACCACACCCACAAGAGGGGAAAACATACTGGACCTGATCACCAACATGGGGACTCTATGCTCCAAACCATAAGTGTATCCCTAATTGGTAAGATCAGACCATAAACTAATCTCACTGGATATTCACATCCCAACTCCACCCCATGCCCTGAAAACCACAGTGAAAAAATTCTCTAATGCAAATTTCACACTCCTCAAAACCGAGGTGGAATCCTTCAAGGCCCCCGGGCCTGTGGAAAATACGGCCCAGACTGCAGAATCCTTTATAAACGCATTCTCTGAACACCTTCAGGAATGCATGGATCATGTAATCCCAAATAAAACCAAGTCCCAATCCTCCAAAGGCAGGCGTCCTGTCTGGTGGACCCCAGCCATAAACAAACTATACAATAGAAGCAGGAAGCTACTACATGATAGAGCAAAATCCCAAAAAGGGAAGGCATCTCTGATCAGTATTAGCAGAAAACTATGGGCACTCATAAAATCGTCTAAGGCCAGCTTCGAGGGAAAAATTGTACAGGACACTAAGGATAATCACAAGGCTTTCGTTAGTTATGTTTGGAACCTGGGTGGGAATTCCCAGATATGCTCAGAATTAGTCCAAAATGGCAAAAAAATTCACCGGACCCACAGACATTGCCAACATCCTAGCTGACAGGTTCAGCGCAAACTTCTCCCCCCCTTCCCCACCAAAAGGGCAAATATCTATCCCAGCAGAGTGCTGCCCCCCTGACATCTCAGATGCTCAGGTAAGAGCTGCCCTCTCTAAAGCAAAAAACACAGCATCAATGGGACCAGACGGTGTCCCGGGCTGCATCCTACATGAACTCCAAGAAGAGCTAAACCCAAACATAAAACTACTGTTCAATCTCAGCCTTACTACAGGATATGTACCCAAAGAGTGGCATACAGCAACAGTGGTCCCGCTCCACAAAGGTGGTGCCTCAACGGATCCTGGAAACTATCGCCCCATAAGCCTGACTAGCTTGGTCTGCAAAGCTATGGAAAGGATCATCATGGACCTCATAAATAAAGATATTGGGGACCTACAGACACTGGATCCTACCCAGTTCGGCTTTGTTAAGGGCAGATCCTGCCTCTTAAACCTGGTTGATTTCTTTGAAACAGTCACCAAGGCAATTGACGAGGAGAAGGTGGTCCACACAGCCTACCTGGACCTCGCAAAAGCCTTCGATACAATACCCCACTCGGGCATTATAGATAAGCTCACCGGCTTAGATATAAAACCCTATGTCACTAGATGGGTTGCAAACTGGCTCAAGGACAGAACCCACATGGTTAGAATTGCTGGAGCCATGTCAGACTCCAAACCAGTTACAAGCGGCGTCCCACAAGGCTCAGTCCTGGGACCTCTCTTGTTCGGTATATATTTCTCGGAGGTACAGGCCAGCACAGAAAGACTGTGGCTGACCAAGTTTGCAGATGACTGCAAACTGGGCGCCATAATCGACACTCGAGCCGACACAAGCATCCTCCAAAAGGGCCTCATAGAAACAGACAACTGGTGCCAGAGCCATGGTCTCAAGCTAAACGCCAAAAAGTGTATAGTCATCCCCTTTGGCAAAAACAAAGTGCCCACAAATTACCACATAGGTGGTAATCCATTAAGTACAGAAGAAGTAATTAGGGACCTGGGGACCCAAGTTGATAGCAATCTCTCATTTGACAACCACGTGGCCAAAGTGGTTAGAAAAACATTTTATATAGCCCACCTAATCATGAAGGGATTCACATCTAGATCAGGGGAGGTCATCATGCCTCTTTACTCATCCCTCATCAGGCCCATAATTGAGTACAATGCCCCTTTTGGGATGTACCTTACCAAACACCTGCAACAACTGGAAAGACCCCAAAAGTACCTCACCAAGAGGATCAAAGGGCTCAAACAAATGCCATATGCTGCCCGGTTAAAGAAACTCCAGCTCTACTCAGTGGCATACCGCCTGCTCAGAGGCGATCTGTGCCTGATGTATAAAGCCATGTCCAACCCAGAATTAATGGACATGCTGCACCTCAGAAAATCCAAATCCCATCGAGCTACGCGCTCGAGAGACTTAAACCTCAGCACTGAAATAAATAGGACATGCTGGAGGGACAGATTCATAACCCAGAGGCTCCCTTCACTCTGGAATAAAATCCCAGTCCAGGTTAGGCAGAGTCCATCATTGACTCTCTTCAAGAGGAATCTTGATGAGTGGATGGGAGATCGTAGGTTTTCCCTGGGTATCACTTCTGTGTCACTGTTAGACAGAGGCACATTATACTAACTTCGAAAAAGGGCATAGCAAAATTAATTTAAAATGGGTGGCGAAAGCCAAACACACTCTGGCTATGCTTATAAATGCCCTAGGGCAGATAGCCTAGTATGAACCTATGAACCTATAAAACAGCCCTTATATATATACATATATATATATATATATATATATATATATATATATATATATATATATATATATATATATATATATATATATATATATATATATATATATATATATATATATATATATATATACATATTTTTTTTAACCAAAAACATTGCCGAGAATCATCTCAGAGGTTCCTCAGAGCCATTAAGCATCATCATCACTCTGTCTCCATTACCATAGCAACCTGGGAGCATCTGTATCTGTTAGTGTGCCTGTGTACTGCATACCAGAGGCTTGTGATGCATCTGAAGCAAAGCTTCACTTCACTGCAACTTCAAGCCTAAATTCCCTCCCTTTCAGTGATGCAGCAGCCAGGAAAAGAAAGGAGAGCAAACAGATAAAAAAAAAAAAACTCCCAACAAGCTGCCACAACAAGAGATAACACATTCTTCCAGCCTTCCCACGTCTCACTCAGTAGATGTCTAAACAAACTATTCTCTGTCAAAATATCCAAAATCACAGTTTTATCCAACCCCTTCCACTAACAGAAACAGATGCTCCCAGGTTGCTATGGTAATGGAGACAGAGTGAAGATAATGCTTAATGGCTCTGAGGAGCCTCTGAGATGATTATCTGCAATGTTTTTGGTTAAAAAATATATATATATAATAAAAGGGCTGTTTTAAACCACATGTACACATATTGATGGTGTCTCAACACTTCATTTAGCTCATTAAATTGATTCTTGATAGAAAAATAAAAATAAGTGTAATTTTATATTTAAAATGTATTTTGTTCCAAACACATTAAGGAGTTACATAATAGTGGAAGTCTGAGTTATTGTGAAAGACTAAGAGCGCTTGGTCTTGTGCAGAACCCTTTGCAGTGGTCTGGGAGGTGGGCTTGCTCGGACATGTTGGGCATATGGGGATAGCTGATTCTAGAGGTATTTGGGACTGCCAGGAAGTGCTAGAGAGTCATCAGGTTTCCTTCATGGAAATATCTGTGGGAATGGAAGGTGTGTTGAGTTGTTCACTGGCAGAGTGGCCACTGCATAAAGCAGGCTGGTAAAATGGAACAGGACAAATATTGGTTTGGATATTTTAAGAATAGCCTGGAAACACACAACATGAACTAGTGAATGGCATTCTGGCAAAACTGGATGGCTATTGCTGCCCGTGCTTGAAGTACTGATATGTGTATATGTAAGGATGGAAATATAACAAATAAGAAACTAGAATAACACTACTGTCTTAACTTGTTATAAATGACATACACTACATTGAAGATCTAGGGGAAGCATGATGATTTTAACAAATAATGTAATTCCTTTAACTTGAATTGTAGTTTTTGTAACCCATCTTGACCATATATATAATACTTAAGTGGTTACCAATGTAACTAATGTTTATACATGACATGAAACTGACAAAGTTGTTCAAGAGAAACAATAGAAGCCTGAGCTTGAAATGTCACAGAATGTAACAATCATATTCTGAACAAATAGTATTAAATTGACAATAGACAGTTTAATAACATAGGCTTGTGTATAATAACACTACTGTTTTAATGTGTTATAGATGACATACACTATATTGAACATCAAGGTGAAGCATGATGATTTTCTCATATAAGTAAATGTGCATAACAAGTCATATAATTGCTGGTATTTGCGTATTATTGCAACCAGATTTTCGCAACAATACCACTTGCTTGAAATCTGACCATTAGTGTTGTAGAAATGTCAGGAATTGCCTTTTCTTTCAAACAGTGAAGTTTGCTTAGGCAGGATTATAACTTGAAAAAATAATGTTTGTGTAATTTTTACTGCATTAAGGGTTATCAATACAACAGAAAAAGTTAGTGTCACTGTGGCTGCCTGCAGTTTACTGCCAGCATTTGTGGAACTGTGTCATTTTTGCATTAACATATATGTGAACTTCAGTAAAAATGAAAACATTTTCAGGGAATTACACCACTTTTACAACACAAACTTACTACCCAAAGTAAGATTCTCCCTTCCAATTCCTCTTGAAGTGTGATCCGTGAGTTCAGATGTTAATGCATTATTTCTTATTGACAGGGTTTTATTAGCATGGCATGTTCATAGGTTCATAGGTTGGTACTAGGCTATCAGCCCTAGGGCCTATACAAGCCTAGCCATAACAATTCCCTGGCTATTTCTTCCCACATTATTTACTTTCCTGCCAGCATGTGTGCTGTTATCTAATTTCTGCATGAGCTGTAAATCTACAAATATATGTGAACCTTACAAAATATCATAACATTATGACAGAATTACCAGACCACTAAGATCCAGCAACAAAAATCACTTGCAGATCACTAAAGCCAATAACTCAGCTGGTAAAGCACTATTCTCTTGTTCCATAGCCAAATTATGGAACTCCCTTCCACCCACAATTACCTCCGTACCCTCATGCACCCACTTCAAAACTTTACTAAAAGTACACCTAAAGACATGCTGGCTATGCCCTTGCAACTCCCACTCTAATATCACCCACCCCATCCATCCACTACCTTTCTTTCCACCCCACTAACTACCTTGATTATAGCAAGCTCAGATGCTCATAAGCCTAGTACTTTTTATACAGCAGGAACTTCTTATTGTAACATTTGTTAATGTCTGTTATGTACTTCGCAGATAAAGATTCTAGTTGTCTACTGATGTACTATGTTCTTCATCTGTAAATATGTTTGTAATTAATTGCTATGTTAAATTGTTAATCACTATGTAATCCAATGTAACTACTGTCTGTTTATTTTAACTGTGGAGCTTTTCTCCCCGGGACTCCACTGAAAATGGACCTACGTCCAGTCGGACACTCCCGGTCAACAAATGTAAATAAATAAATTAATTAATTAATTAAAACATTTGTCGACTGGGCAGCTACTATGAAAAGTCAGCTTTACCCTGTTAATTCCCTTTCCAGTTTCTATTCTGACTTCAGATGTTAATGCATTCAGTGTTTTAGCTTCTCCTTTCATCAGTGAGACAGCAGCCCTGAGAATTGAAGCACAGCATGTGTAATGTACGCTAAACAGAAAGAAGAATTGTGCAATAATTTTTCTTCCTGAATGTAAGCCCAAGTTTGTCTTCCTTAGTAAGGACGTGAAATAACAGGCAGAAAGTGTCAAAAGTGTTATAAGCATTTGTACTATGCAAATTTCGCAACCATAAAAATCTGGTTGTGATAATATGTAAGTACCTAATTGCTTTAACTTGAATTGTAGTTTTGTAACCCATCTTGACCATACATAATACTTAAGCTGTTACCAAGGTTACTTATGTTTTATACATGACATCAAACTGATGGAGTTGTGGGAAACAATAGAAGCCTGAACTAGGAATGTCACAGAATTAACAATCACATTCTGAACAAATAGTATTAAATTGACAATAATCACTCAGTTTAACCTTTGCTGACAATACAAAATAGAATTTTGCAATTTAAATCTAAAAACTTTCAGTATATGCCATACAATGGCAATTTATGAATATGGAAAGGGAACTTGTAATCATTAATCACAATAAGTGAATTTGTTGTTTTTAACCTATAATCTCACTGATTTTATAATAAGAAATGACAGATATGAAAATCCTTATGTGTAGGAAATGGGGGGAAGAGGGATGCACTGATAATTAAAATGTAGTAACTTTCATCAATGTTTACATAAAATAAACTTGATTCTTTAAGTAAGTTAGCAACACACAAAGTCATTACTTAAATGCTGGCAAACAATGAAATATAACTTCTGATATATCCAGTAAAATGCATTGTATTATAAACATTAGGTATAAATATTCTTACCATCTATTTATATTAAGTAATACGTTTTGAATGACTTCATCAATAAGGGTGAATATGTTAAATACCTGTGTGCTATAATCTTTTACCAAGGTTTTATATATGATACATCCTACTTTACTATGATTGAATTTTTTGTCATCTATCTTTCATGTAAATATGAATTGCTTATACAATAAGTAGATATATTGTATTAGAATTCTGTCTAAATCTACAATAGTACTATATCTGTTCAAAATAATATAATTATTGCTTATTCCTATTACAAATATTCTCCATATGATAATTCAATTTATGGAGCTCAGATGTTCTGGATTGCCAAGGTGAGAGTGATAATCTGATGTACTTAGGTTTATCCATCAGATTAGGAATGATTTTCATTCCATGGCTAGTGCGGATCTTAGTTTTGTTAACATTTATTAATTTAAATTTATTTCACAAAAACATTTTTAAGTATGCCTGACCAAAGCAGTACTTTATTGGTAAAGACTTAAAGTATAAAACTGATAATTTCCTTTAAAAGCTCAAACATATACTTTATAGTTATCAGAGGAAAATGTTTAATGGTTCATAGGTAGGTACTAAGCTATTGGCCCAAGGGCCTACGTAAGCCTAGCCAACAAGGTTCTCTGGCTTATGACACCCAGGAAAGTTATTTTCCTGTACCCCTGTCGAGCAGAACCACCGAAGAGATCCCCGTGGCGTATTTCCTATTTCCCATCCACTTATCAAATTTTTTCTTGAAGAATGCTAATGAGGAACTTTGCTTGACATGGATGGGTAGCTTGTTCCAGAGTATGGGAAGTCTCTGGGACAGAAATATATCCCTCCAGCATGTCCTGTTTATTGTGGTGACAAGGCTTAGGTCCCTAGAGTGTGTAGCTCAAAGGGACTGGGATTTCTTTAGGTGTAGCATGTCCAATAGCTCTGTGTTTGACATAGCTTTATATGCTAGGCAGAGATCACCTTGGAGTAGGCGATATGCTATGGAGTAAAGCTGGAGTTTTTTAAGACGGTCAGTGTAGGACATCTGTTTGAGGCCAGTAATCCTCTTTGTGAGGTACTTCTGTGGCCTTTCCAGCTGCTGCAGATGTCTTGTGAGGTACATTCCAAAAGGGGCGTTGTACTCTATAATGGGTTTAATGAGAGTCGAGTAGAATGGAGTGGAACAATTACCTCTTTTTCCTAGATGAGAACCCTTTTGTGATAAGGTGTGCCATGTAGAAGGATTTTCTGATTACTGTGGCAATGTGATTATCAAAGGAGAGACTACTGTCCACCTGGGTCCCCAGGTCTTTTATCACACATTCAGCATTAAGTAGACTGCCACCTGTGTGGTAGTTCATGGGTACAGAGTTTTTACTAAAGGGGATGACAATGCACTTTTTGGCATTGAGCTTGAGGCCATGGCTCTGACACCAGGCATCTGTCTCAGTGAGGCCCTTCTGTACGGTGTCCACATCATTTGGGGGCACAACTATGGCTCCTAGTTTGCAGTCATTTGCAAATTTCATTAGCCAAAGGCCTTCTGTGTTAGCCTGTACTTCATAGAAGTACATACCAAACAGGAGGGGCCCCAAGACTGAAACCTGTGGTACTCCACTTGTCACCGGTTTGAAGTCAGATTTGGAGTCTGCAACTTTTACAGTGTGGGTTCTGTCAGTGAGTCAATTGGCAACCCATCTTGTGATGTAGGGATTTATACCTAGTTTAGTGAGTTTAGCTATAATTCCAAAATGCGGGATGGTGTTGAAAGCCTTGGCAAGGTCAAGATAGGCTGTGTGAACCACCTTACCCTCGTCTACAGCTTTGGTGGCTGCCTCAAAGAAGTTGATCAGGTTCAAGAGTCATGATTTGCCTTTCACAAACTCGAACTGGGTGGGGTCGATCAGGTTCAGGAGTCATGATTTGCCTTTCACAAACTCAAACTGGGTGGGGTCCAGAGTTTGGAGGTTACCAATGTCTTTGTTTATGAGTTCCATGATGATACGTTCCATGTCCTTACAGACCAGGCTCGTCAGGCTAATAGGGTGATATTTCCCAGGATCAGTGGTGGTTCCCCCTTTGTGGAGTGGGATAACTGTTGCTATGCACCATTCAGTAGGCACAAAGCCTGATGTGAGACTATGATTTAACATGGTGCTTGGGTGGGGAGCCAGTTCATTCTGAAGTTCATGTAAAACACAGCCTGGGATGTTGTCCTTTCCCATGGATGCTGTGTTTTTGGCTTTAGAGAGTGCAGCTTTTACCTGCATAGTTGTGATTACAGGGACTCTGCATTCATCCTGTATAGATATGGGCCCTTTAAGGGGTGAGAGGTGGGTAAAGTTAGCACTGAACCTATCTGCCAGGATGTTGGCAATATCAGTTGGTTCTGTAATTTTCATGCCGTTGTGCTGTAACTCAGAGCAGATCTGGGTGCTGCCATTGAGATTCTTGACATATCTATAGAATGCTTTGTGGTTGTCTTTAGAATCAATGGTGATTTTGTCTTCATAGCTAGCTAGCTTTGGAGGATCTTATAAGGGATCTCAGCTTCTTACTGAGGCTGACCAGGGAACTCCACCACTCATGGGATTTTACTCTTTTGCAACAGTTTATTCCATCTGTTGTAGAGTTTGTTTATGACAGGGGTCCACCAGATTGGCTTCCTTTTTTTGGAGGATAGTGTCTTGGTTTTGTTTGGAATTCCATGATCCATGCACTCGTTTAAGTGCTTATAGAGTGCATCTGTGTAGGACTCAGCAGTTGTAACTGTATTGTCCATCTGCATGGGTGTCATGAAGTTTGCCACTTCTGTCTTAAGAAGCATCAAGTTGGCTTTGGAGAAATTTTCACCATGATTTCCTTAATAGGGGTGGGGGCAGGATGTGGATATCTATGGTTATTAGCTTATGGTCGGATCTGACCAACGAGGAGTTGACTTTCTGTGTGGAACACCAGTCACTCATGTTGGTAATGACTAGGTCTAGGATATTGTTGCCCCTGGTGGGGGTGTGGATAAGTTGATCTAGGGCACTGGAATTTTGAATTCCTGAAAACATTGAGCAAAGGAGTTTGTACATGAGTAGTTTCCCAGTTAATGGTAGGGTAGTTGAAATCACCCATTATTAGGGTGTTTGGTTGAACCCTAATATTTTCTAGTATAACAAGAAAAGAGGAGTGGGAATCCTGGAGCATGGTGGGGGATCTGTAGCAAGATACAGTTTGGATTGCAGTTTTGCCCAGAGTTAGTTGCACTTGGATAACCTTGGATGCATTATGCTGAGCAGCTAACCTGAAGGTGTGAATATCCTTAATGAATATGGACACACCTCCGCCTTTGGTGTTCCGGTTCAGGTTAGGTGGCCGAAAAGTGTAGTATGAGTTATAGCCTGGTAATGCAGGGGTGCTCTCTGGCACCTTGAACTGGGTCTCAGTCACTGCACAGATATCGATGTTCTCCATTTTAAGGAGTGCCTCGAGGGAGTGCATTTTGAGGTTTAGACTTCTAGCATTGAGTAGCATTACCCTCAGTTTTTGTTTGCCTGTTCCTGTTATGGTGATGAATTTGTCATTTGAACCTTGCCTAAAAAAGGCATTATAGGGGCAGCAAGAGCCTAAGCCAGTATTTGGAATCCCAGGGGTGACAGGTGCAGGCCATCTCTTTCAAAGCATCGTGGTCTGTCGACCATGTAGTCTCAGGCAGACAGATACTGGATCCCCTTAGAAAGATACCAGAAGCTTAGCCAATTGTTGAAGTCAATCACTTTGTCCTTGTACTGTGGTATAATTCTTAGTGATGGCAGGATGCTGCTCAGGGCTAGGGTCATACCTGCCTGGGCTACAAGATTGGAAAGCTTTTCCATGTCTCTTTTCATGTAGTCCAGGGGGGTACATCTCAGGTCATTCACACCAACATGGACAATGACACAGTCATATTTCTACTTGTTGTGGAGTGACCTGAGTGCATGGGTCATGTGGCAGATCCTGGCACCCGACAGGCAGCTGACAGTAACCTTCTCCTTGTTTAGCCTGGTGAGTGGGACATCAGTGTGCCTGATTATAGAGTCACCTCTGACTAGTGTGTTGGGTACGTTGTTTTGCCTTATGGGCTGTGGTTGAGTGTCACACTGAGTCTGTGGGCTGTGTGTCATTTGGGTTGTGTTGGGGGGGTGGAGGTTGCTTGCGTTTCTGCTTTGGAGGTCTCTGTTGCTTGAGCAGATTATTGAGAGCCTCTGCAAATGTTTTTGTGCTTCTATGTGTGGATTTTGGTGGTGTAGGTTTAGTGGAACTTTGTGATGAGTGTGGTGTGGTGCAGGTGTTTACCTTCTCCTCTTGACTGTCAAGTTCAGTCTTGGTTGGAGAGAGCTTTACCTCCAATTTGGCTAGATAAATGCATCTCTCACAAGTTGTGGTGTTGGGTGGTAGGGGTAGCGGGTTGTCTGAGTACATGAGGCAGTTGCTACATTGTCCCAAGATGCCCAGATTCATCAGATAGACAGGAGAGAAGACTGGGAGCTGACCCTTGGACATGCCTGAATAAAAACTTCTTTCCTCTAGACAAGTGAGGAAAGTGAGTATAAGAGATGTTTTTCTCTACGCATGTGAGTAAAATAAGTACAAAAACTGTTTTCCTCTAGGTAAAGTGGAATGTTGAGTGGTGAAGTAATTTGTAGCTTGTTTAATGGTATCAACAAGTTCTGAACAAGTGCTGAGCACAAATAAGCAAAGTGAAGTGCGAAAACTAAGAATCTACACCTGGATCTTGTGGTAGATAGGCTACCTAGTGCTTATCACTCCGACTGAAGCTAGAATGCTTCCCTCCAACACAGAAAGGCTTGAGGGGGCGCAGAAGCTTACAAACAGTCGTGGATACAGCAAATTTGTATCTGGAATAGACTAGTTACAGGAAAGGTGGGAAACATGTGCAAATGCGGGCTTTTAAACCAGAAAGTTGAAAGAAATGGAATAACTGCCAAACGGCCAATAAACTGCAATTTCTGGGCCAGAAACCACTCTTGTGGTAGATAGGCTACCTAGTGCTTACCATTCCCACTGATAAGCTAGAAGGCTTCCCTCCAACACAGAAAGGCTTGGGGGGCTCAGAAGCTTACAAACCGTCCTGGATACAGCAAATCTGTATCTGGATGAGACTAGTAACAGGAAAGGTGGGAAACAAGCACAGACGTGGGCTTTTACATAGTCTAAATAACCTAATATGCATTTAACTTTATTATCTTTAAATACCAATGGCTTAAACAATTCTAGCAAGAGATCAAATCTACTGAAATATTTAAAATTGAACAAAGCACAAATTGTCTTCCTTCAAGAAACTAATTTCAGAACAAATGACAATTACAAATGGAATCCTAAGGAATATATGATATTGGCACAATCCACTTATAAGTCAAAGAAAAAAGGGGTAACAGTTTTATAGAAAACAAACGTGATTAACCCATAAATCAAAATCCTTTATAAGTATGAAGATAAAGAAGGCCTTATGGCATTAGTAATAGTTAAATATAATAGCAGAATGTGGACCCTAGCCAATCTATACTGGTTCCCAGGCATTGGAACAGGAAATGTTAAAAAACACTTGGATTTCATTTCTAATAATTATAAAGACAACTTAATATTAGGAGGAGATTTTAACTGTATATCTGATATTTCTGAAATTACAAATAAAAGACCACTGCATACATCTGCTGTATCAAAAGCTTTAAAGAAGTGCGTAGAATCATTTCATCTTGCAGATGCTTTCAAATTCAAAGAAGATAAATCTTTGTTGTTTTCCCATCAAGATAACAGATTTGGTACCCAAACTAGAATAGATAAAATATTTACTGCCCATAACTTACGCTCTAACATCATTAATTTCTCAATCACTCCCTGCCCCTTTTCAGACCACAATTTATTGATACGAAAACTTCAAAATGGGTACAAACCAGTAATCCTTAACTCCAGAATTCCAGCATATATAACTAAAATTAAAGAGTTCAAACCCTGGTTATTATCTGAATTACAGTTCTTCTTAAATATTAATTACACTGCAGAGATAAATAAAATAATGATATGTGACTTATTAAAAGCTTACATATATGGTAAAATCCTAACTTGGTATAAAAAAATCAGAGAATGGGATTCTGAATTATTAGATCTACAATCCAAACATTTGTCAGTAAAAGCAGAAAAAAATCAAAATCATTTGGAGATGAAAAAGAAAGTAGAAGTATTAAACAATAAATACAACAAACGTCTATCACATAAAACTAGTTTAGCTTTAGAAAAACTAAAAATTAATACCTTGGCCACTTCTCCCAAATATCTACATAATTTATCCACCAGAATCAAAATACAATCAAAAGCTAATAACATTAAAAGTATCTTCCATGAAAAGAAAGGGAAAATGTCTCGGATATAGGTGACATTCTTGATGCCTATAGAAATCACTATATGGAACATTTCCAAAAAGAAAATATACATAGTGATCAATTAAATCTAGATGAAAAATGTTCTAATATAAAAAGAATACCAGAAAAAATAAAACTACATCTGCAAGTATCCATATTCTACAAATAAATTACAGATGCAACAAAAGAGGGTAAAAATAATAAAGCTCCAGGTATAGATGGCATAATTATGGAAATATATAAACTTTTTCCTTCAAAGATACTATCCCTCTTCCATAAAACTCTATTAGAAATTCAGTCACAAGCTTTAATACCACCCTATTGTAGATATTCCTTAATCACACCAATCCTAAAGGAAAACAAATCCCCAAACCTCTGTACCTCATATAGACCTATGTCATTATTAAATAATGACTATAAGATATTTATGATAATATTAACTAACAGAATGAAAATACCACTATCCAGAACAATAAATAAAGATCAAACTGGATTTATATATCATAGACACACATGACAATATTAAAAGGATAATTTCTCTTATAGATTATGTTTATAAAGAAAATAAAGAAACACTCATTATTGGCTTAACTATAGAGTATGTCTTTGATTCCCTAAATTGGGACTATTTAGTCAAAATCCTAATGCTATTTGAATTTCCTGCATCCTTTGTTCATCTCCTAAAAAAAAAAAAATATATATATATATATATATATATATATATATATATATATATATATATATATATACAAATAATTTAGCATATGTCAAGTTAGGTCCTTTTACCTCTGAATCTATACATTTAACAAAAGGCACTAAACAAGGATGTCCCATGTGACCGATTCTATTTGCTCTGGCTATTAAAATATTGGCAGATTCAATTCATAACAATATAAAAATCAAAGGATAGATGTTTATGAACAATACAAATCTAAAGAAATGCTATTTACTGATGACATAGTATTGTCATTATCTAATACAAAAGAGACATTAGAATAATTAGATATATTAATTGACAAATTTCACATGACTTCAGGACTCTGTTTCTATAAATCAAAATCAAAATTTTTATTTTTAAATAAAAAGAAATAACTGGAGTCTAAGGGGGATCACATCATAGGGAAACAGGAGTCTACCTTAAAATATCTAGCAATTGAGTTATGCAAGGATAATAATAAATTAGTCTCAAAAAACTACAATAATATCATCAATACAATTAAAATCTCTGTGGAAAAAATGGAACAAAATAATATTAACATTTGAAGATAGACTACAGTTAATACAAATGGTTTTACTGCCCAAGATCCTATATATAGCCTTGGCAATACAACTATTACCGGAAAGGAATATACTTAAAGAAATAAAGTCATGCCTAATAAAATTTTTATGGTCTCCCAAAAGAAACAGAATAGCTTTAATACATCATATCAGACCACGGAAACAGGGAGGATTAAACTTTCCTGATATAGAAACATATATAAAAGCATCAATATCTAAAACAATCTCAGAATGGATAAGTCCAAATTACTCTGCAAATTGTAAAGAATTACTAACTGTAATAGCACTAAATGAATTTGATTTGCAAAACAAATTTCAAATAACAGATAAAAAAATTTGCCATGGCACATATTATGTATTAGTATGCAATATAACAACTAAACCCACTAAAACTCATATGATTAATTATTACATTGACTCATTTAGGAAAATTATTAATGCAAATATAGATTTAAAAATCTGGTTTGATCTTTTAACATCATTTATAGTCACAAAGAACTTTCCACATAAAATATATAGAGAAATTATTAATTCCTGGGAACAGAAATTATTTGTTTATTAGCTCCAATGTATCAAAGAACTAAAGTTTTAGATATGCAAGTAATAAAAACAACATACAAAATTCCACAACAGGACTGGCTAACTTTATAGAGTATTCTGTCATATTCGCAAGATTAAGTAGAATAATTAACAATTGTTCATGTAAAGAAATACCTAAATTTAATATGAAATCATATATAATGACTTTGACATGGGAAACAGTATTTCAAAATTTTGATGAACTATAAAATAACACTCAAAATCTCACATCAGAAATATATAACAAATGGATACTCAATACAGTTAACTGAGGATATTAAAACAAATATCTTATTATCAATAAAATATATATCATTTACACAATACTGGCAAGTTTTTAATTGGAAATACTTGTAGAGAGCATTCTTAACCCTAGATAGAATCAGTAAAATTAGTTCTTCCATAAAAGGAATATGTTGGAGATGTAAGTACACAATGCAGATTGGAACCACATTTTCTTTCATTGTGTTAATATTAAGCCATTTTGGAATGGTATTAATAACTTTCTACAAGCTTTATTTAATGAATTATTTTATTTAATTAAAGGTCTTGTATTATTAAATGTGAATGAAGGTTCCCATTTGAATAGGTCAAACATGTATCTAGTATGGACTATACTTGCAATTTCAAGGAAGTGTATAACAAGAAGATGTAATACAAACACAATACCAACTTTGGAAGACTTCTACAGCCTACTAAAGACCACAGCATTATTGGAAATTAAAATTAAAGAACTAAGAATTTATTCAAAGCCATTTATCAACAACCCTTGGGGTAAAGTGTTATCATTGATTGACACTATACAATAATTGATCAGACACTCTGATAATGGATTGGACATACTTATAAAGTAACTGTATACATTACAATCTTTTATAGTGTCAGGATAATGTAAATAGTGTACATAGTTATTTAGGATGTTATGTATAAATACTATGGAATTCATTCAAATGTATTTGAAAAATAAAACATTTTTTGAGAAAAAAAAAGAGAATATGTGACACAGGCTTGTATGAGACAACCATTGAGCAGGATTCCACTGTCTTCATGGATGATACCACAATTCCAACAGAAAATATCCAGTTTGAATTTATTTTCCCTGTAATTTGTCCTTTATCATGGCTTAACTGCAAAGTGGTTTGCCACATGACTGCAAAAATGTAATTAGTCACTACAGGGTTTATCTTATAAATGTTTAAGCCCTGTTTCATCCATGAATGTAGGATACTTGCAAATGCTTTTTTGTAGACTATCCATGCTGTATTTAGATTCTTCCCCTTTTTACAGTTTTCCCGTAATGAATTTATTTAACAACAAATGATCCTTGGATCAATATGACTTTCTTTTGTTATCCTTTTGTTCTATATCCATGACTGAGTTTTCTTCTAAATGACTATAAACTCTGTAGGCATAATTTCTAGTGTGTAGTTTATACATTGTCAGAAGGCAAGTTATTGGTTATAGTTTTTAGGGTAGCTTGCTGGTTTGCTCTTAATTAGAAGTATTGTTTTTTCTGTTTGTTAGGACGGTTGGTGTCTGTTCGGGCTGTACTTGTGAATAGTTCTTACTCATGTGTAAATATTCATATAAAGATGTTAATAAAAAAGAAGTACTGCATCTGTGCCTGGGGTTTTCCATTTATTATCTTTTCTTAACGTTGTTTCAATTTCTCTAGCCATTACATCATCCCATTTCATATACTGTACATTTGAACTTCCTCATTCTTTCTTTGACTTTTTCTATCCATTCAGCATCTTTGTTATGTTCCACAGGATCTTCATAGATATTTTTCCAAAATGTATCTATTTCTTTTTTTTTTTTTTTTTTTTGTGGTGGTGTTTCAATTTCTTCTGCCTTGTTTCTCAGTTCTCTATAAAACTTATTTGGGTCATCAATAAATTGCTTATTTTGTACTTTTCCTTTACATCTATCTGCATACCTTTTACATTTTTCTGCCTGTGCTTATATTTTTAGTCTAAAATTTGCGATAGTGCACGATCTGTTCTGATACTGTGCATTGCTTTTATCACATCTATCTTTCTGAGTATTTTTCTTGATCTTTTCCTTCTTCTGTACTCTTCTAACAGTAACACTTCTTGTCTTAACTGCTTTATAGTTTTCTGTATTCAGTATTTCCATAATGGCATTTGATTTCTTCCATTCCTTGCCCGTATTGCATTGTGTTTTTGTGGTAAGACTTTATCTGTTATTAATTTATCTGCAAATTAATATAGCCTATTTACTTCTGTTATATTACACAAATGTCTGTTGACAGATTTAAGTACTGTGTTCATTTGTTTAATCAGATTTCGAACATTATATGTGGTATTGACTTTCTGTAATATTTTTTTCATTGACCTTAATATGTCTATCCATCTCTATTAAATAAAACAATGGTTACCTTTGCTCTCCATTTGTTTCAGGGATTCTATAGAAAGTTCCTGAACATCTTCCTGTGACATATTCTCTTCATTTGTATCCTGCATTATCTGTTGCTCTTTCATAATAGGGATTCACTTGTCTATCTCTACACAACATTGACTGTGTCAGAGATGCCAATGTTCATTGCTCCTTCCCTTGCTGTGCAGCTCCTTCTGTACTTTTGTACTCATTTCCTACTAAAGCCTGTAGAGAATCTTTATGTGGCAAGTGATCAGATGCTTCCTGTTCCACCTGTTTCTCTTTAATTTGTTAGACGTATTGTTCTATTATGCTGTGCCATTACCACTGTAGGATTTTCTGCACTAAATCATTCCCTTCTCAGGTAATCCGCAACTTCAGTTTCTATTTCTTTATCTTCACCATTACTATTTATCTTTTCTACTTTCACCTTTTGTTTCCTTATTTTTTTGTATTGTGAAATTTTGCATATCCAGATGCCTTTACCTGTATTTCTCTGCAACTATCTTTGATGCTGCCTTTTTGGTACTGATTTATTTTGCTTTCTCAAATTAGTAAATACTGACCCGTATCAAACTTATTATACTTTCCCATGTCCATATTTCTTACTTTCTATTTTCCTTACTTTGGGGAGTAATTGTGCCACCATGCTATGACATAAATTGTGTTAGACTTTCCACAGTAAACCCTTTACTTTGGAAGTATTCTATAACTTCAGCTTCTATTTGTTTAACTTCTACTTTACTAATCTTCTGTTTCACATTCCCCCTTTGTGATCTTATTTTTTGGGTTGTGAAAGTTTCCATACCTGGGTACTTTGCCTGTATTTTTCTTCAAATATCTTTGGAAATGCTTTCCAGTATTGATTAATTTGGCTTTCTCCTTTGCATAAATATTGCAGCAAATCAGATCTCTCTTTCTTTCCCATGTCCATGTGTATTTGTCATGCCTTTCAAAAATCTCTAGGTTTTGCTGTTTAAATTTTTTTGTACTTCCTCCTTTTTCCATATGGCCCGAAATTTTTTGTCTATAATGGTTATCATGGATCTGTTGTATTGATGAACAGAAAAAATGCATGTGAGGTTTTGAGAGGTTTTATTGTGCAAATATTTTTTCCTCCAATTTCTCTCTTAATTGTTTTTAATATCTTTGATCTGGAAATTCTGGGCTTCTTGCATAATAATAACAATACATCATTTCTTTCTTATCCTCAGTAGTCCACTCTATCATCTTTATGGCTCTTTTCTGGCCTATCAGCTTTTGTTGACTACTACTTCCTTCTACAATGGGATAGGTGCATCTGCCCCTGATCCTGGCCTAACCCCATTGATGGAATGTTTCTGTGTATTGAAGTTTCTACACTGTTTCGTTTTCACTGTATGGATGAGGATCAGACACTTCTTTGCCCTGGGACTTGTGTACCCAGCTGTCTTTTTTTTTATTGTTTAACCTACTTCTGTACATGATATATGATATATAAAATACATTATATACATCCGTGTCATACCCAGTAAAGTATAGCTTATTTAAAGAGAAGCTCATTGCTAACCAGTATCCTACCTTTTGTTGCACTTCACTATAGCTGATTTTGGTTATTGTATGTATTTCTGGATTCCAACTTGTTCTTATTACACAAATTTGTAAGGAAAGCAATTTCATGCATTTGCAACACACTAGAAGAATTCTTCATTGGAGGTTACTAGTCTAATGGCCCTAGAGCCTTTTTAAGCCTAGCCATTCATGCCCCAGTTTTTGTAATTGTCAATGCCCAAGGACTAGAAAGACTTTGGTGTATGCCTGTGCCTTAGAGCATCTATACATTGCTGCTGTCCATAAAGGCCACAGGTGACATGCAGGGGTGAATTTATGATTTTCCATCCATCGGTCCAAATGTTATTTAAACAGGCTTAAAGAAGAGCTGTGTTCTACACAAATGAGTTGTCTTTTCCAGAAAGCGGGTAGTCTCTCAAACACACACCTGTTCCTCCAAAATGTTTTGATTATGTCACAGACGAGGTTTAGATCCTTAGACTGGTAATTCTTGTGCTGCTTGTTTTGTGAATGTGTAGCATACTCATTAAGGTTGGATCTGAGAAGATGTTGTAGGCTAGATATAGACTGCCCCTCAGTAGTCTGAAGGAGAGTGAGTACAGAGACTAGGGTTTTGGATTTTCCACATAAGGCATGCTATTTACACCCTGTATTCATTTAATGAGGATTCACTGTAGCCACTATAGTTGTTGCAGATGTCTGATCAGGTATATGCTGAAGAGTGCATTGTACTCAATTATTGGTCTAATGAGGGCTAAGCATAGTGTGATTATGATCTCCCTAGAGCTAGATGCCATGCCATAATTTATAACTTGCCACACATAGAAGGATTTTCTCACCATTGTGGACACATGGTGATCAAAGTTCAAGTTACTGTCAACCTGAGTTCTTAATTCCCTTACCACTGGGTCTATTGTTAGGAAAGTGTTATCAATACTGTAATTTGCAGGGATGGTCAACTTCCCAAAGGGTACAAATATCCATTTTTTTGGCATTGAGTATTAGGCTATGTTTCTGGCATCAGTTACATGGCTCTGAGACCCTCCACAAGGATATTTACATCTTTGGATGAGTCGGTCATTGCACTCAACTTGCAGTCATCTGCAGATTTGGGAACCCAAAGACCTCTATAGTTGCTATGACTTCAGAGAACTGTATTCCAAAGAGGAGAGGTCTAAGTGTTGAGTCCTGTGGAACATCACTAGTAACAGGCCTAGTTGTGGTAGTGGATTCTTCCACTCTAACTTCATGTGTCTTATCCATGAGCCATTTGATGGTGGATTCCCCCACCGTCACTTCATATGTCCTATCCATGAGCCATTTGACCATCCATTGTGTTACATAGGGATTTATGTCTAAATTTTTGAGTTTGTCTATAATACTTAAGTGAGGAAGTATGTTGAATGCCTTTACCAGGTGGAGGCAGGCAGTAGGAACTTCTTTCTGCATCATATATGGCTCAAGTGGCCTCTCAAAGTAGTCCACTGGGTTTAGTAGGCGTGATCTATTCTTGATGAAACCAACTAGAATGGGTCCAGTGTTTGGAGATTTCCTATGTATTTATTAGATCCATTATAACTTTTCTCCATGATCATGAATATAAGACTAGTCCAGCTGATGGGTCTGTAGTTCCCTGGTTCTGTTGATGTTCCATCGTTATGTAGAAGGATAGATGTTTCAGTCCTGCATGCTCTAGAGATGAAGCTTGTCTGAAGGCTGTGGCTGAACAGACATTCTAGTGGACCTGAGGAGTCATTTTTCAAACTATGTAGGAGGCATCCCTGGATGTTATCAGGGCTCTTTGCTGTAGTGTGTTTAGCTCTGGAGAGCACAGTGAAGACCCGTGCTTTAGCAACAGTGGGCGGATAAGTAGTAGAGGGTATTTCCTGGGGGGATAACTAGTCATGTTCGAGTCATAAGGACTCTGTCTTCTACTTTATTTATTTATTTATTTTACATTTGTTAACCGGGAAATTCCGACTGGACCAGGTCCATTTTCAGCGGAGGCCCGGGGAGAAAAGCTCCAGCATCAAGTTATACAAATACAGTACATCCAGCATAATACACAAAACAGGTTACATCATGTATGCTGAGCTTAGTAATATAACAAGAAATTAATAAAAACACTCCAGGTAAAAGAAGATATAGAACATAGGTAAAAGACAATGTCAGTTATGGTACATCCAGCATAATACACAAACAGGTTTTATCATATATGCTGAGCATAGCAATATAACAAGAAATTAACAAAACACTTCAAGTAAAAGAATATATAGAACATGGGTAAAAACACAATGTCAGTTATACATTGGTAAGAGATTAAAAATTATCAAATAAGATTCTGTAGTTAAAAGTACCCTTTCCGATGACCAAGCCTACATGGGATCAGAGGTCCAGCATGTGATCAGAGAGAAGTTTGGGGAGTTAATAGTAGTATGGGTAGGGCTATGTGATACAAGGGCATAACCAAGGTACTAAGAAGGTGCGATTTGAGGGAGTTTTTGAATATGGATGTGGAGGGGGCAGTGGACACAGATAGGGGAAGAGAGTTCCAATTTCTGGCAATGGTGTGGGAGTAGAGTGCTTTCCCTGCATTATTGTTAGCCTTGGTGATGGAGAGGACAGATTTTTCACTGGATCTTAGGTACCGGTTTTCAGTATAGACAATAAGTAGGTTGGATAATTAAAGGTTTACTTGTACCTTATTGCTAATGTGTAACAGTGTTGAGTAAAGTTATTGTCATCTACTCTTTTATCTTGGACTTTGGTAACTACTTTAGCCATTTCAATGTTTCTGTCAATGCTTTTTTCTCTGCACTATAAGGTTGAGAGGTATGCTTTCAGTTATAACTGAAATGTCATGAAATCACAAGAAAATAATGGCTTTTATTGCATGTATATTCCTATATACTAGACAGACTTTTTGTGTCTAATTAGAACTAGACAGTACAACTTTATACCTACATAAATCAGTAAACAGACACACATATTCCATGTGAAATTTTAGTTTCATTTATTTTTACAAAATAAACAAGCACGTAGACACACGGGTTCCATGTGAAGTCAGTGTTTTATTTATTTGACTGTTTCGTAACTATCATATCTAGCCATAGATAGATATTTCTGATATAATGTAACAGGTTTAAAGTGAAACAATGTAAATTGCAAGTAAAATCAAGTGTGATATTTTGTTGCAAAGAGACAATGTGCCGATGAATCATGACAATGAAAGACATTTATAATAACTGAATAATCACCTTGTCCTCAACCCTTCAAAATCCAAGATCATGATATTTACCCCTTCTAAGTCCACTAAAATAGATAAGAACTCTTTTATTATAACTAGCCAAAACTTGACCACACTTGAAATAGTTCCCCACTCAAAGTTTCTAGGAGTCTGTATTGATGATCAACTAAAGTTCGATGTCCACCTACAAACTAATATTAGGAAAACCCATCAAAAACTGGGTATGTTGTATCATCACAGTTGTTATCTTACTCCCTCAACCAAACATATCCTCTCTATCACCTATCTTATTCCCTCCCTTATGTATGGTGCCCCTCTCCTTACCAGTCTTCAATACTCTCTAAAGTCTAAGCTCACTTCCTGCTACAATAAGATCTCTAAATTTGCTACCAGATCCAAATCTTCCTCCCACCACTGTGAGGCATTCCAGTCCTTGAATTGGTTGGAACTTCCTAACTAGCTTTCCTACA